>NW_026943840.1:55000-340840 GCF_035594765.1 Anolis carolinensis | reverse complement strand
AAATAGAAGACTGCAATCTCTTAAAAAAAAGATATTATGTGAGAAATGATAATGAAACATTAATAACTTGAAAATATTTCACTGTACACAACAAACACTTAAAATGTTTATCTATTTTAATAAATAAAAAATCCTTACATATGGCAGCTACAGAAGCCAGAGCCACAGATTGTGCAAAGCACGTCTATCGAATGCATCATCTGCTTGTTCCTAAAGTTTGTAACATTACATTTGGCCAAATACAAAATATTTATTTTTAAAGATTGATTTCCTTTCTTGCACAGACTCAGTAAATGTTTCCAAAAGTGGAAGTCAAAGTCTAGTGTTAGTGCTTCAATGTGTCATACCTTGATGTATGTTGCAACTGAAGAGTAAATAGGAGGAACACATCAAAAGAAACACTATGTAACAAAATGTGGAAAATGTTATGTTCCTGGTTTGAATGTGTTATTCCTGTTTAATTGTGTGATACTTTGACAGTAGTCGTTCTACTCCAAAAACTTCGTTTATGTGGCTGCCACAAACTAGATTGAATTGGTTGAGACTCAGTGATGAAATATTCATTGAAAAGCTATAGCAACATGTGCTGCAGGATGTCCCTCCCGCAAAAACGAAGTGTTTTTAAAAACTTTTTAAGGACCTTTTCTTCTTGGGGGGAGGGGAGCAATGACCAACCTCGATAAAATATTGAAAAGAAGAGACATTACATTGTCAACGAAGGTCTGCATAGTTAAAGCAATGGTATTTCCCGTAGTTACCTATGGATCCAAGAGCTGGACCATAAGGAAGTCTGAGCGAAGGAAGATAGACGCTTTTGAACTGTGGTGTTGGAGGAAAATTCTGAGAGTGCCTTGGACCTCAAGAAGATCCAACCAATCCATACTCCAGGAAATAATGCCCGACTGCTCACTGGAGGGAAGGGTATTAGAGGCAATGATGAAGTACTTTGGCCACATAATGAGAAGACAGGAAAGTTTGGAAAAGATACTGATCCTGTGGAAAATGGAAGGAAAAAGGAAGAAAGGCCAGCCAAGGGCAAAATGGATGGATGGTACCCTTGAAGTGACTGGCTTAACCTTGAAGGAGCTGGGCGTGGCAATGGCCGACAGGGAGCTGAAAAACTAGAGGAAAATGTACTATAACAAGATGTCCCTCTTGCAAAAACAAAGTTTTGGCAGTTTAATAATCTTTTTCCATGTTTTTGTGATAGAACCAATTAGGAAATGACATTTAGAACCCAGGAGAAAAAAATGTGTAATCTATTTAGTCTTGATCCATTGTATGTAGAACATACCATACAGTTTTCCTGTTATTTATTGCATTTTATTTGCTGAATAAAATAATCTTTTATTAAAAGACTGAAAATCTATCCTTCAGCTATTTTAAAAGCATATAGTAGGAAAATAAGTTTACTGGTAACAGATATGTTTGCTCCAAGTGAGTAGGTTGTGTTTCTGCTTTTGACAGTTCTCACGCTCTGACAGCTGATGTCAACATAGCAGAGACGGCTAAGGCTGCTGAATTCTTCCTGGCTGATGGGGTGATATTAACTGGAACAGCAACTGGATTAGAGGCAGATCCCAAGGAACTGAAAGGTCGGAACTGTACTAACCTGTCACTGTCACTTGCAAAGGCTAACTTTTGGGGACCATACTCTTAGAATCAGCATTGACATACTGACTAGGCCAGACATGGGCAAGCTTTGACCCTCCTCCAGGTGTTTTGGAATTCAACTGGTACTACAATTCCTAACAGCCTACTGGCTGTTAGAAAACAAGGTGGAGTGTACTTAGAAGTTCCATTAGAAGACGCCTCATTTACATCCATTATATGTATGTATTGAATTGCTTGAGACTCGATGAGATATTAACTGGAAAACCATAGCAAAATATGCTGCAAGATGTACATCCCACAAAATCAAATAAAGTTATTAGTAACTTTATATCCCACCTTTCTCCCTGTGGGGACTCAAGGCGGCTAACAATCTCATACTTAGTCAAGTTTGAAAAGCGTAATAGAAAAGTTAAAAAACATAGTAACAGTGTGGTAAAAATAAATTAAAATATAATAAATACACTTTAAAACTCATGTGTCCCCTCCCCACCCATGTCTATGGGTGTGTTGGCTTGTTATGTAAAAAAAATGATTGTGCATGAGTAGTGTCTGTCATTCTTGCTTCACCTTCTATGATTTACTTTACTTTAACCTAATATGAAAAGTTAGATATGATCAGAAGTGTGCTCACAGTAACCCACTGTGGCATATCTGACAGTTTTTGTCTGCTGTAACTACCTGTCACAGCAAGCAGATAACCATATACGTGGATGCACATATTTCTCATTTCTCTTAATTAAAAAAGGATGGAATGGCTTCATTTCTGATAGCTGTAGCTCATGAATGATGACATTCTTCATAACCTTTTTTGAAAGGTTACTTCTAATGAAAGTAAATTAAAAGCATAACTCTTAAAATAGGGTGAAAAATAGGAGATTTAGCTTGGGAATGACATTCAGCTAGAAAAGAACATCATCTGACGGAATTGAGTGCAAATGATAACTGCAGGACACCGAGGAGAGTTCGGTTTTGGTGAGTAATTACAAATGCATGAAGTTATTGTAAAGGTTGTACATGTTCTAGGACAGAGCTGTTGGATCAATAAATGCCAGACAGAAAAGATGACACTCTTGATGTAATTCCTTCAAACAGCCATTATGAGACTGATTTGATCCCTTATGACAAGTCTGTAGATCCATAAACCTATCAGGTTCAGCTACTTGACGTAAGAGACCTGGGAAGCTTTATTTGTCAAAAGGACTGTCCATTTTGAGTTTATGGGACCCCAGATATCCACCAAACCAATTCCCACTTCCTAAATGTCCATCCAAACCAATCGCAATATACTGTTCAGGATCTGTATGGGTGCTCAGCTGTCCTTGTAGGGTTTCTTTTTTCAGATATAGTTTGAGCCTCTTGCTCAACGGATTAGAATAAATAACCTGAAAGTAGAAAGATGAATATATCAGTTCAAAAGATTATTTGGGTGATCGTCCTCCTTTCATCATATCTGTCCTTTATTTCTCCCAAAGTTTGTATGATCTGCTTGGAGCCTCAAAATTATTAGAGAGTAGGATAACACTATGTAACCAAATTTGAAAAAAATTCAGTTTGTGGTTTGAAAGTGTTATTTCTTTTTAATTGTGCAGTCCTTACTTTGAAAGTGGTTGTTCTACTCCAGAAACCTAATTTTTGTAGCTGCCACAAACTAGGTTGATTGGGTTGAGACTTGATGAGATATTTATTGGAAAACTATAGCAAAATGTGCTGCAGGATGGCCCTCCTGCAGAAACAAAGTGCAGCTTAATAAACTTTTTCCACTTTTTAAAAATGATAGACCCAATTAGGAAATGACATTTGTAACACAGGAACCAAAATCATGTCACATAGTGTAATGGAAATGTGAAATAAATAACATGTCCAATGTATCTCCTGTACAACCTGCATGAGAAAGAAGAGCATGTGCCCTATTTTTGCCAGATAACACTCCATTGTTTCCTCAAAGGGAACCAAAATGGCTACATCTTAGTGCCACAAATCTAACTGGAGCAAACAAAGTTCATTCGACTTTTTTAATGATATTTAATTTGGCCTTCTAATGGAGATCAATGTCAGCAAATTGAGCCTGTCTGCGCCATTGGAACTCCTGCTGCTCCTAAAATGTAGGCACAATTGGATTCCTTTCATCATAGTACAAAATAAGTCCATTCAGTTTGTGTTCTGATCTGATCATTCATCTCTGAAAACTGAGGTAAAAAGGGAGAAGAGTATAATATAATGGTTTCCAGCTTTATTAGTGGAGCCCCCAGATGGCGTAGTGGACTAAGTGACTTGAAGGTTGGGTTGCTGACCTGAAAGCTGCCAGGTTCGAATCCTACCTGGGGAGAGTGCGGATGAGCTCCCTCTATCAGCTCCAGCTCCATGCGGGGACATGAGAGAAGCCTCCCACAAGGATGGTAAAAACATCAAAAAATCCAGGCGTCCCCTGGGCAACGTCCTTGCAGACGGCCAATTCTCTCACTCCAGAAGCAACTCAAGTTGCTCCTGACACGAAAAAAAAAAGCTTTATTAGTCACTCCCCCTTTTTATTTGTTTGGCATTGGTCACAGAATGTGGGAACTGAGGGTTTGTATATCCTTGTCGGCATGTTTGCTGGCTTTCTTTTAAATTAATACAACCATTTTAAAAACATACGGGTTTACCCTGTTTAAATATAGTATTGTAAACAGAATGATGATTACTGAACATGCAGTATGTTAAAGAAGAATACTGATAATTAAACATTTACTCAGGAGCAAGGAAATGCCAGCTAGATGGAGGAACATAAGCACAAGAAGTATAAAGGCTCTTTGCTATCTTACAAGGAGCTGTAGTTTTAAGATGGAGACCTGAGTCTAGCACTAGGAAAATACTGCTAGGTAAAAGGTAAAGGTTTTCCCCTGATGTTAAGTCAAGTCATGTCTGACTCTGGGGGTTGGTGCTCCTCTCCATTTCTAAGCCGAAGAGCCGGCGTTGTCCGTAGACACCTCCAAGGTCATGTGGCCGGAATGACTGCATGGAGTGCCTTTACCTTCCCACTGGAGCGGTACCCATTGATCTACTCACATTTGCATGTTTTCGAATTGCTAGGTTGGCAGGAGCTGGAGCTAACAGCGGCCGCTCACGCCGCTCCCGGGGTTTGAACCTGGGGCCTTTTGGTCTCCAGATCAGTGCTTTTACACACTTCGCCACCGGGGCTCACTACTACTACTACTAATAATAATAATAATAATAATAATGTTTATTTATATCCCGCTTTTTCTCTCCACAAGGAGACTCAAGATGGCTCATCTTTACTGACCTGGTAAGGAAAAAAACCAAGGCCCAATTATAAGAAGTAACTTAAAGTAGCCTAGATTGTGGTCTCTAATCTTTATTTGTCCGGTGTGTATGTATTTAGACAACTGAGAAAGTGCCATATGCACTTTTACTTAGAAGATTTTTTAAATAGTTTCAGAAGCAATTTGAGAACATACTGCAAGTTGCTTCTGGTGTAAGAGAATTGGTTGTCTATAGACACATTACCCAGGGGACATCCTGATGTGTTACCATCCTGCAGACAAGCTTCTCTCATGTACCCACAAGCTAGAGCTGACAGACGGAAGCTCATTCCATCTCACAGATTCGAACCAGTAACCTTCAGGTCAGCAACCCAACCTTCAGGTCAGCTGTCCAGCTGGCACAAGGGTTTAAGCCATTGCGCCACTGCAGCTCCTTACAAGATGATGGCAATATATCTGGCCAATCATAAAATATCCATTTTACCCAAAGGTGAAATGATGAAACTACAGTTGCCCAAGAACTTAAATGCTATATTAAGGTGCAAACTAAGCCCCCCGAAAGTGGGTCATCAAAACAATTTGTTTGAACCCACATTGTTTAGTTCCATGTATCCACAAACCACTGTGTGTATCTTTGCTTATGAAACCATCATATGTGCATCAAAACAGGGCTCATAAACCTCAAGGATAGGGAACTGCACACTGAAATATGTAAACAACATAAAGCTAGTGCAGGATTGCAATTTTTAAAGCAATTATGGCTACAATTAGCTTTCTTTAAAGGATTTATTAGGAGTTTCCCTCATTAACTTTCTCTAGAGGTTGGACATGCTGTGAAGATCCCGGTGCTGGTAGGATCTGGAGTCACCTTGGGGAATGTGAAGGACTACTTGGATGCAAATGGCTTGATCGTTGGCTCACATTTCAAGAAAGATGGCCATTGGACAAAGACGGTTGATCCCGATCGTGTGAGGAGGTTCATGGATCGTATTGGGAAACTGAGGGGATAACATTGTGAACATAGATTTCAAGCACCGGAATCCTTATGGAATACAAGTTGTGTCATATAGTGCAGGGATTTTTAAACTCCTCAGTCTTTTACTGATACCAAATCAACGTTTGCAAGGTTTGCTAAACAAGCTGATTGTCCTTTTTATGAAGTTCAACTGAAGCATCTTCTGCAGAGTCCACTATAAAGGCCACACAACAGATTTGTGTAATGGTCTAAAATAGCCACTAGGTGGCATTCCGAAAATATTTACTGTTGCCAGATTTTTTTGGGATCCCAACAATGTGCTAAAAGGACTCCTTTTGGGGTCGGGACCCACAGTTTAAGAAAGTAAATTAAAATGTAGTGATATAGTGCAGCTCTAGCACATATCTTACTTTGGTATTGCCCAAATATTTGCTACCAGTGGCCAGGTAGATCAAGGAAGCCTGCCTTTTGTTCATTCCTACTTTAAAACACCAGTTCTCTTGTTGTCAGTCAGGAGGAACTTTGTACCTGAAATATCCCACACCCAAAGAAAAGTATTCTTGTCATGCTGCCTTTCTGATGAAATTATCTCCAGCTTTTAAGAAATCCCTGCCATTAGAACCCAAGCCATCAGCTAGTAAACAAGCTGATGTTTTCCAAGTGTTATAAATGCAATTGTAAGAAGGCATTTAGAAGTTGCATTAGGGATGCTGATAATGACTGTTTAGGGGTGAAGACAGTTGTGATTTTATAGATGCTGAATTGCCAGAAGTCGCAGCCATTCATTATTATGAAGGTGAAGCTGTAATGTGTCATCACAGTCATGCAAGTTAACAAGGAAAAGAAAGGATTGCTTGATTCTCTCCTTTATACTCATTTAATCAAAAATGCAATTGTTGCTGCTGCGCTTGGAATTGTGTCAAGGCAAAATGGTTGAGTGAAAGCCCAGCAGCTTAATCAGTGCAGCACTTTGTTCATGGTTTAACTGTAACACCTGACGTAGACCTCAAAGTGTATTGATAACTCCCACCTGGATGTGTGAACTGCCTTTAGTGAAAAATCAAGTGTTCAGAAGTGTTTTGTCATAATACATAAGCTCTCATGCACAGGTCTGCTGTTAAGGCAGTCAGTGAATTAGATATACAAATGTATACGATTGCCAAGATACTTAATCCAAGTCCTAGGAATACAGGAATTTCCACAGTTAAAGCAGGAATAGTGCCTTATTGGGTTAAGGGAAGTTGGGGGGGGGTACTGAATTTTTTGCCCCAATGTAGTCACTTTTAAAAAAAGGGTGAAAGACTGCCTCAGGTGAGAAGTCATATGGCAAAACAAAATCACAATTGGGGAGGCAGTAGGGGGAAAAAAGATGACCACATAATTATCAGTGGAAATGACTACATCATTATCAGTGGATAGACTCAAATTAAGGAAGCCATTGAAGTAAGTCTACAAGACCTGCCAATAACAGATTGTCTTAGAAGTCTGTTATTCATACAACTGCCAAAAGTCAAAGCTGATTTTTATCAGTCATCAGGGTCCTCAGGCTGCACTGCCCCACTCCTGTTTTGGAATTATGTATCCAAATTTATATATTTACATTTATATCTTGTTTCACCTTAATTTCAGCAAAATCACTCTTGCATGCGGACCTTAATTTCAGCAAAATCACTCTTGCATGCGGTACATTTAAGCCAGCCACTAGAACACATGTAAGAACATATGAACAGAAATTTAGCACATACTATATATCTTCTCAAACAAATTTACAGTTATTCAGAATTGTTTCTGTTGGCTAATTATTTGCATTATGCACTAATTCTGGAACAAAATTTTGTGTGTCTATGAAGTACATAGAATAAATATCCTCTAGAATCAGGACATTTAGTGTGTGGTTTTTTCTTTTTTCTTTGCTTATGGTATATTTACCTGGCTTTGTGTAGGATTGGATTTTTTAGACATTTTGATTAAAGGCAAAGTATTTACGGTTCCAGGGTATAATCTGAAGGCGTTTGGTACATTGACCTTGCTGAAGTTGAGGAACGTCATATACCCTGCTGCTGCATGTTCCGTGGAAGAAAAGCAAGATATTAATTAAACCGTGTCTCCACCCCTTGTCACGACCCAGGCTACAGAGCACCAATAACCATACGCAGAGGCCAGATTCTATCTAATATCTTTATTAAGGAAATATATAAAGTTAATAAAAGCAAATGTAAAAGTTAGTCCAGAAGCAGACCTTTCGGGAAAGGTCAAAATTAGTCCAAAAAAGCAATGTCCAATATGAAATATTAAGGTCCAAAATTGTAATCCAATAACCGAAACACTCACTTTGCCGGGCAAAGTGAGGGGAGATGACAAGGTCCTTTAGTCCATAAACTTGAGCAAGGCTAGGAAATAACTTGATACTTGAAACAAGGCTTGAATCGTGGAACAAGGTAACGAGGAACAAGAACAAGGTCCGTGGAATAACTTGGTAAAATCCGTGAAACAAGGCAAGGTTTAGTCCTGGTAAACAAGGCAAGGTCCGTAGGTAAACAAGGCTGGGAAACAGGAGCGAAGGCTGGAAAGCAGGACAAGGCTTGAGCAGGGACGAGGCTTGAAACGGAGCGCGCTGTCCAGACACAACTCGCTCCGGAGGCTGACGAATTGACTCCGCAAAGTTACTACGCGGGTAAAACACCTATATAGAGTCTAACTTTCCCGCCGAAGCAGTTCTCTGGGAACCAGAAACGAAAGCTAAACTCTGAGACCAGATGTTTGACTCCTTAAAGATTCTCACGAAAAGCAGGCTTAATTGGCTACATTCTTAGCTGCAATTCTAGCACTCCTGCGCGAAGCTGCTTCCAAACCCCTCTGTTGTTTACAAAACTCATGGCGAGAGAACACGGGAGATGTAGGCTCTGGGTTTGTTTGACATACTTCTGGGACACAACTTTCTTGCAGGTGCAAGGTTCCCAGATCTGTCTGGGAAAGATCTGGCTGAGAAGATTCCAGTTCTGACTGGGAAGGTAAAAAACCCAAGTTTTCTTCTTCATCAGGCATTACAATGTCATGAGCAGGACTACAAGGCCCATGAGTCATCACACTATCCCCCTCCTCAAGGCCCCTCCCAAACTGGGACTCTCTCCCCGAGGCGCGAGGTCGCGGCTTGGCGGGATAGGTCTGATGAAAGCGACGGGTTAGATCAGGAGCATGGACTGTGGAGGCGTCTTCCCAAGAGCGTTCCTCAGGGCCAAAACCCACCCAGTCAATGAGATATTGTAGGCGGCGGCGGTGAAAGCGAGAATCCAAAATGTCCTCAACCTCGAACTCCTCCTCCCCATTCATCAAAACAGGAGGGGGGGCCGGTTGGTCTGTATCAGGACGCACACCATCCGCCGGAAGGAGCAGGGAGCGGTGAAACACTGGGTGAATGCGCATTGAACGCGGAAGTTGGAGTTTGAAAGTCACGGGGTTTAATTGCGCCACCACTGGATAGGGGCCAATGAAACGGGCATCTAACTTCCGGCAAGGGCGATGGGAGGGCAAAAAGCGAGTGGACAGAAAAACCCGATCTCCTACCTTGATTTCGGGGCCCGGTTGGCGATGTTTGTCCGCGTGACGTTTATAGTCCTCCTTGGCTTGGTCCAGTTGCTGGAGCAAAAGTTGTTGCACCGCTGTGAGTTCCTGCAGCCAATCCTCTGCTGCGGGAACTTCTGAAGTTTCAATGACAGGGGGAAAGAAACGTGGATGGAAACCGTAGTTTGCAAAGAACGGCGTTTCTTTTGTAGAAGCTTGAACTCCATTGTTGTAGGCAAACTCCGACAGTGGTAACAGAGAAGCCCAATTGTCCTGTTGGTAGTTTACATAACAGCGAAGATACTGTTCCAAAGTGGCATTGGTGCGCTCCGTTTGCCCATCTGTTTGGGGATGATGAGCTGAAGATAAACGAGAGTCTATGCCCAATAGTTTTTGTAGTGCCTTCCAGAAACGAGAGGTGAATTGAGATCCACGGTCTGTGACCAAACTCTTGGGCAATCCATGTAGTCTGAAAACATGTTGAAGGAATAGATCTGCAGTCCCTTTGGCCGTGGGGAGGCCTTCACAGGGAATGAAATGGGCTAACTTGGTGAAAAGGTCCACCACCACTAGGATCGTGGTGAATCCACAGGAAGGTGGTAGGTCAGTGATGAAATCCGCAGAAATTATTTCCCATGGGCGAGATGGGGTAGGAAGGGGGTGTAGAAGCCCTGAGGGCTTCTCCCTTCTTATCTTGGAGCGCTGGCATACTGGGCAGGTGTTGACATATTTTTCCACATCTTTGCGGATCTTGGGCCACCAGAAATCTCTTAGGATCAGATGCATGGTTTTAAATAGTCCGAAATGCCCTGCTGGTTTGCAGTCATGACACAGACGAAGTGCTTTTTCCCTGCCCGGTCCGGGTGGAATATAAACATGATTTCTATAGCAAAGCAGTCCATCTTTAAGCGAAAAGGGAAAATGCAGACCTTGACGAAGTTGGTCCTGCGCCCAGGCATCTGCTTGCTGACTAGCCCTGATTTCTTGAGCACAGATGGGTCCTGGAGTAGAGGAAGTTGAACCAATGGGAGTGGATTTGGTGTTCCCCACTGTGAGCGTGGCAAAGTTCTCGGGTTGTAATAGTTGGGATTCAAGGGTCTCCTTACGTCCTGCAGCGTATTCCGGTTTACGCGACAGGGCGTCTGCTTGCTTGGTTTGGGCTGGGGTCACATAATGAATCTGGAAGTTGAAACGTTCAAAGAACAAAGCCCAACGTTGTTGCCTCTGATTTAGCTTGCGGGCAGTTCTTAGATGTTCTAGATTTCGATGATCAGTGTGGACTTCAATGGGAAATTTGGCCCCTTCTAGCCAATGTCTCCAAGTTTCAAAAGCTGCCTTTATGGCTAATAGTTCCTTTTCCCAAATGGTATAGTTCCTCTCTGGTGCGGTTAGTTGACGAGAATAATAGGCACAAGGATGAAGGTGATCTCCCACCGGTTGTAGGAGCACAGCCCCAATTGCCACATCAGAGGCGTCCGCTTGCACCACAAAAAGGGTTTCAGGGTCTGGATGCTGAAGGATTGGCTGGGACGTGAATAATTTCTTTAGTTGCTGGAACCCTTTCTCTGCTTGATCAGTCCAGCGGAAGGGCTGTTTTCCACGGATGCAGCTAGTGATTGGGTCAGACCAGCGGGCAAAATCTGGAATGAACTTGCGGTAATAGTTCGCGAACCCCAAGAATCGCTGCACCTCCTTTTTGTTAGTTGGCGCCCGCCATTCCAATACTGCTGAAACCTTGGCTGGATCCATGGAGAGCCCTAGAGGCGAGATACGGTATCCAAGGAAATCTACCTCTTGTAGATCAAAAGCGCATTTTTCCAGCTTGGCATAAAGTCCATGATCCCGCAATCGTTGTAACACCATTTTGACGTGGTTCTCATGTTCTGATTGTGATCTAGAAAACACCAAAAAATCGTCCAGGTAGATTATCAAGAACCTATCTAGATAGTCCTGAAAAATGTCATTGACAAAATGCTGGAACGTTGCGGGAGCTCCGCATAATCCATAATTCATAACTCGGGACTCGAATAATCCGAATTTAGTCTGGAAGGCGGTCTTCCACTCGTCCCCTTCTCTGATGCGAACTAAGTTGTAAGCCCCCCGAAGATCCAACTTGGTGTAAACCTTGGCTCCTCGAAGTCGGTCTAGTAGATCCGAGATTAAGGGCAGGGGATAGCTGTTCCGCTTGGTGATATTATTCAATGCTCTATAGTCCACCACCAAGCGTAGTTCCCCTGACTTCTTCTTCACAAACATCACTGGGGAGGCGGCTGGGGATTGAGAGGGTCTAATGAATCCCTTACGAAGGTTTGACTCTATAAATTCCCTGAGAGCTTCTTGCTCTGGTTCAGTCAGGGAGTATAGATGTCCTCGCGGGATTGGGGCTCCCTCCACCAGGTCAATGGCACAGTCATAAGGTCTATGTGGGGGTAATTTTTCGGCTTCTTTTTCATTGAATACATCCCAATACTCGGAGTACTTCTTTGGCAAGGTGATGATGGGCTCGGTGTCTGTGGCATGGCAGACCTTGGCTACGAGGCAATGGTTTTGGCAGTACTGTGAGGCAAACTGCAGTTCTCTGTTGGACCAGGAGATGCTGGGGTCGTGGAGAGTCAGCCATGGAATTCCCAAAATCACAGGGAAATGGGGAACCTCGGTAACAAAGAAGGAAATCTCTTCCATATGTTCCCTTATCCACATCCTGGTGGGTTCCGACCACTGACTTACGGGGCCCGTCTTGAGGGGGCGGCCGTCTATGGCTTGCACCACACGGGCATTCTTGAAGTCATGATATTGTAATCCCAGAGAGTCGGCATACTCTCTATCAATGAAATTGTTGGTGGCTCCGGAGTCTATCATGGCGTGGATCATGACGGGTCCCTTTTTTGCTGACCATAAGGTGACCACTAGAAGGAACAGGACCCCGGTTGGCGGCTCTTGAATGGGTTTTTTGACCGGGTTGGCGAGCCTCTCTACGCCCGGTCGTTGGCTTCCCCCGCCGGCTGTGTGCCAGCCGGCTCAGACACCTTCGTCTCCGTGGAGGACGCCGCCGCAAGACGGGCGGCGGGCTTCCCTTTGGCTGGGCACTCTCTGGCGAAGTGGCCCCCGTTCCCGCAGTACCAACAGAGGTTTAAGCGTTGACGACGGGCCTTCTCGGCGGCATCTAGTCTGGGACGCACGTTGCCCAACTGCATCGGCACCTCCTCGCTTCCTCTGGGGTATGGGGTTGGTGGTGGGGGTCTCCACACTGGACGTGGCTGAACGCTGGCGGGAGCGGGGGGTTTTGCCCCAGCTCTACCGCTCTGGCCTCGAACCCACTGTTTCCTGTTGGCAATCATGACTTCAGCCCGTAAACATTGATCAATGAGTGCTTCGAGGGTCTGGGGAGGGTCCACCTTGGAGATTTCCTCCAGCATTTCGATGTTGAGGCCCTCCCGGAATTGACCTCTGAGGGCTACATCATTCCAGCCGGTGTTGTGGGCCAGCACTCG
This sequence comes from Anolis carolinensis, assembly GCF_035594765.1. Lineage (NCBI taxonomy): Eukaryota > Metazoa > Chordata > Lepidosauria > Squamata > Anolidae > Anolis > Anolis carolinensis. The sequence continues at coordinate 327,938 of NW_026943840.1, read as the reverse complement.
GAACTCGGCTATGTACTGAGACATGGGTCTGTCTCCTTGAAAGAGGCGCCGGAGTTTGTGACCGGCTGCCTCCAAATTGTCCTCGATTCCCCAGGTCTCCTTAAGATGATCCAAGAAGCGTTGCGCTGATCTTAGGTGGGGGGAGGCTTGGTCGAACAGTGCCGTCGCCCAGTTGGCCGCTGGTCCGTCTAGAAGACTGTAAACCCACGCCACCTTGATGTCTTCTTGGGGAAACTCGGCAGCACGGGCCTCTAGATAAGCTTGACATTGGCGACGGAAAACATGAACCTTAGAAGCTTCTCCAGTAAACTTGGTTGGCAACGCCATGGCCGGAAGACGGATTCCGCGTTCCTTCAAACCCTTTATTTCCCCATCCTGGGCATTGAGCTTATCACGGATTCGGTCCACCTCATCCTTGTCGATGGTGTAGGTAATCGGCTGGCCGCTCGGTCCAGGTACGGTTCCGGTAGACATTCTGGCCGAGGTTAATTGGTGCTTAGGGTGGCGGAGTCAAACTGTCACGACCCAGGCTACAGAGCACCAATAACCATACGCAGAGGCCAGATTCTATCTAATATCTTTATTAAGGAAATATATAAAGTTAATAAAAGCAAATGTAAAAGTTAGTCCAGAAGCAGACCTTTCGGGAAAGGTCAAAATTAGTCCAAAAAAGCAATGTCCAATATGAAATATTAAGGTCCAAAATTGTAATCCAATAACCGAAACACTCACTTTGCCGGGCAAAGTGAGGGGAGATGACAAGGTCCTTTAGTCCATAAACTTGAGCAAGGCTAGGAAATAACTTGATACTTGAAACAAGGCTTGAATCGTGGAACAAGGTAACGAGGAACAAGAACAAGGTCCGTGGAATAACTTGGTAAAATCCGTGAAACAAGGCAAGGTTTAGTCCTGGTAAACAAGGCAAGGTCCGTAGGTAAACAAGGCTGGGAAACAGGAGCGAAGGCTGGAAAGCAGGACAAGGCTTGAGCAGGGACGAGGCTTGAAACGGAGCGCGCTGTCCAGACACAACTCGCTCCGGAGGCTGACGAATTGACTCCGCAAAGTTACTACGCGGGTAAAACACCTATATAGAGTCTAACTTTCCCGCCGAAGCAGTTCTCTGGGAACCAGAAACGAAAGCTAAACTCTGAGACCAGATGTTTGACTCCTTAAAGATTCTCACGAAAAGCAGGCTTAATTGGCTACATTCTTAGCTGCAATTCTAGCACTCCTGCGCGAAGCTGCTTCCAAACCCCTCTGTTGTTTACAAAACTCATGGCGAGAGAACACGGGAGATGTAGGCTCTGGGTTTGTTTGACATACTTCTGGGACACAACTTTCTTGCAGGTGCAAGGTTCCCAGATCTGTCTGGGAAAGATCTGGCTGAGAAGATTCCAGTTCTGACTGGGAAGGTAAAAAACCCAAGTTTTCTTCTTCATCAGGCATTACAATGTCATGAGCAGGACTACAAGGCCCATGAGTCATCACACCCCTGCTGTCACATCATCATCGTCATCTTAAATAACTCATCATTTGTCATGCTTTAATGGTGCCCTGGATATGTCTTGCAGAGCAGCGGCTTTAAATCTGCCTTGTGACATTCCAGGTGGATTGATACAAGATACTTTAACATTGGAAGGGAATTTGGGTTCTTCTGGTCATACAATTTGGTGCTCAGGAAATGTCTAGATGACTTTGTGAATGGAAAATTTGCAAAAAAAATCATGATAAGTTGGTAAAGGCACCAAGCTTGTCAATTAGAACAATCCTTCTTCCCCCTTATCCCAATTTAAATTTCTAGATCTCTCTGGAAAACAATGATTGTCTGCTGAACCAGTCTTTGGGGGGAAACCCAGGGCATTTGTATGCTACAGCAATGTCTAGAAAAATTGAAAAGGAGAAAACAGGTACCGTACTCGGCAGACCATCCATCTTATGAATATGCATCAACTCTTGCAGCGTCTTTCATCAGTTACATCAGTTTCATGTGCCATGTCCAAGCACTTTAGAAATCTCTAAAAAGTGTATAATTTGGCCTTAAATTATATGAGACACAAAACGAAATGGTAGGATTTAGTGGGCTAACATCAAAAGTAAATCTGATCTTAAAATCCACACTGGAAGATTGATTGCTTCCCCTTTATCATGTTCGCTGCTGCAAATGTTTGTGTAGCAACGTTAAGCATCTGCTTGTTGCAAGCAGATGCTGTAAGTAGGATTTGACCTTTCTGTTTGGGAAAATTGCTTGTATGTTTAATGTTAAAATATTAAGTTATCATAAAGGCTGATCTCTTTGGGAATAAAGAATGCTCAGTTTTATACAATACACGTTCTTAAAGTGCCATAAGAAGCACAAATAACTTTGGAGGAGAACAAAGCAACCAGTGCTAATGTGGAGAAACTCTGGAAGTAAATAACAGCTGTTCAAGGAGACATCTCTTAAATATGTATTAATTAATTTGAAGTGCATCGCTTAAATATGCAAAGAGATTATCTTGTGATAATTTACATTAAAACACTGCTGCACTTGCCAGGTTCGTTATAGTAGCCGGAGCTTATCACCAAGGCCTATGCGGCAGCATTTTCTTAGGCGTTGATTGCTTTCGATTTGCCCTTTAGAAATGTCAGATAGCTGCCTCTTGTCTGTTAGGATCTGTCCTGATTCTCACATTTCAGTCTTGCGGAGTTACTGAAGTTCCTATCAAGGGAGAACACCAGTATCAGGCAGTGAATTGCAAAGGAGCATTCCCCATAGAGAAGATTTGGGGCACTGGGTTTTGCCACTTGATGCACCAGTAAGTTTGAGAAGGAAGAGCTGTTGACCTATGGCCAAAGGGAACCATTTGCAGCTCCCAGAATTTGGGAAAGTAATTGACCAGCCTTAAAAAGTACATTTTTCTTGTGGCTATGCTGTGTTGTTTGTCCCATAAAAACATGTAGCTGGGAGAGTATTTTATCAAGTGTTTCAAGATACCAGCTAACAATTTTTTTGCATATTAAACAAAATTAAGTATTTGGCCCCTTCTACACTGTCATATAAAATCTAGACTATCAATTTTGATCGGGATTATGGCCGTGTAGATTCATATAATCCAGCTCAAAGCAGATAATGTGGATTTTCTGCTTTGATAATCTGGATTATATCGCAGTGTTGAAGGGGCATTTGTCTCCATCATGAACAACCAAAAGTGGACATTTGTAATAGTACTAATTCTGCGTACCAGAAATCTTTGATAATAACCAAAATCTACACTTGTATTGAGCTCAATAAAACAAGTTAGCCATCACTGACTTGGGTCACGCCATTTCATTTGGTCAAACATGGGCACAACCAAGTCTGAATCCAACCCTTAGCCTCTTTGTTTTGAAACTTTTAATAATTTCTGCTCCAAAATCTATAACAGTGCAGGCTTCTACTCTATGAAAGAGACATTTCATTATTTGGATGATGAAGAGGTTAGATTCTGATTTTTAAAAAAGATAATACATTTATTTATTTATTTATTATTTAAACTTATATGCCGCCACTCCCCTAGGGCTCGGGGTGGCTTACAAGAAAGGCTAAAATCTAACAATTTAAAAACATCTTTAAAATATCTTTTAAAAAATCTTTAAAAATTTGGAACCTTTTCATTACCCTTCAACCTAGAATAATAGATTTGAAGTGTGGGAATTTTCTTATTTATTGTCTGGTTAATCAAAAGCTCATATTTTCAACCTTATTAACCATAAGGACAAGAAAAATTAAGACATAGAGATGTTAGGATTGCATGTTCTTGAGGAAAAAGGTTTCGTTTGAAAAAAATATATTTGTCTTGTGTCTTATCCTTAATTTTCAATTCTAGATTGTATTGGTTGTTTTGTTTTTTTTGTTATTTCCTTTTTTTGAAGCAACAAAAGCCATTTTAAGTAAGAACTAATTTAAGGAAACTTTATAGAATCTAAATATGTCACTGAAATTGGAAGAGAAACTGTGGGTCTAATAACTATTTGGATCTTCATCAGTTGATCAAGAAAAAGGATTTACTTTTTCAATAAACATTACAACAATGCAACATCAATTAAAAACTCTATTAAACTCTATTAAAACATGAATTATAAAATTTTAAAATGCATATGTAGTTAGATTCGTCCACTGATAACTTTCGCATACGTGGCAATAAAAACAACAAATTCATAACTTTTACTTATTTTTAAGCAGCTTAAAGACATTAGCATGTTCAGCCACAAAAATCTGTCAGGTATAAGTACAGAAATTGTCAAACCTCCAAAACTCAAGGGAGCTTTGCTTCTAGGCCAATTGGCAATGCAAAAATATTGACAAAGACAAATAGAAAGTGCATAATCTTTGCAAATCTTCTTGCCTCTCTCACATTCCTATGTTTGCTTTCGTGATGAATTTGTTTTTGTTACAGACAACCAAGTTACCAATAGGTGCCTTGTGACACCCAGCGTTTTGTGCAGTGGCTGTTTTGAATGCATGGACTTCCTTTTATGCGATTCCCATCTACACTAACAAACCTAAAGAAAAGTGGTGGATTGGGACTTGTAAGCCTGCATTCTTAAGGATGCTTTGTGTTTGCTATTTGTCATCTAGTTAACTTCATTTTATGATAACCCCATGAATAAGAAAGAGACCTCCAAGACCTGAGTAGCTCATCAACTGTCCTTTTCAGGTTTTGCAAACTCAAGCTGTGACTTCTTTGATTGAATCAGTCCACCCCTACAGTGGTTTCTTTCTCTTACTGCTGTCCACTTTACCAAGCATTAATGTCTTTTCCAGCGAGTCACATCTTGTCATATTTCCAAAGTGCAACAAGTTCAGTTTAGTAATCTTTGTTTCTAGCTTGTTTTGCACTAAGATACCTTCATTTGTGATTCTAGGGGAGCTAAAAGTGCTTCTCAGGCCTCCTCTACATTGCCATATAAAATCCAGATTATCTGATTTGAACTTGATTATATAGCAGTGTAGACTCATTCAATCCAGTTCAAAGCAGATAGTGTGGAGTATCTATTTTGATAATCTGATTATATTATGGCAGTGTAGAAGGGACCTTTGTCCTGGTTCCTGAATATCGGAGTTTGTTTTGGCATGGCAAGTATAATGTTTTACTGTATTGTAAAAGAGATATTGCAAGTGCATTAAGGGTATTAATTTGTGAAATTAATATAAGAATTATGTCCAAGGACTAGCATATTCCATATAGTTGTGGAATTCGAGATGTGCTGTTTCAGTATTATTGGAAGAATCTTATATTGCCACTGTATTTATTTATTTTTTGCCTCAACTCAGAAGTGACATCTACAGTGATCTTGTTTCATTCTCAATAAGCTGATGATCGAATAAGCCATTAATCAAATGAAACATTCAGAAAATAAAGACAGTATCCTGCAAAAACTGTATCCCATTAGGATATTGATGACAAGTTTGCCTGTTTGAATACTGACCCAAAATATAAATTCTTTCATAGAGAACACAAACTTGTAATGTGAAAGTTTAGGAGAATGGCCATGCTATCTGACCACATGCAGGGTACTTTTGCAAGGAAGATGTATTCAAATGCATAATTTCTCTGTCTCAGGGATATAGGAAATCCATTTGCTAGATTGGCCAATGAATTATATTTGACTCCCTCCCATCAACACAATAGGATTTCTCCTTGTTCACTCTCTTCCCAACCTTTAATTTATCTTGCAGTACTAACAGGAAGGCAGTAGCTCCCCCCTCTTCCACACATGTGCCTTGACATCTCTCTGCTTTGATCTAAAATACAGAACCTGATGGATGCCCTAGGTAAATCAAACACTCTCTGTATGCCAAAAGGTTTTTTTTTTGCAAAAGCTTATTTTGTACCATTACCATTTTTCTGTTTCTTGCAGTAAATCAAAAAAGTATAAAGCCATTCATCCACTTTAAAAGTAACGCCTCGCCTTTGCGTAATTACCGAGGCCCAGTGGAGATTTCCATACACAGTAAATCTGTTCATTTAAAAGGTTTCACTTTAAGTACAGCAGTGACATAAATTGGCAGAGAGCAAATTTATTTATTTAATAGGTTTATTCTGTTAACTGGCCTGATAACTGTTAAGACTTCTGCTGTTTCATTTGGCGGGGCTCTTGCTAATGCTTCTGATTTATTCCTGCAGCAGATATTTATGGAGCACGGTCTAATTCTATGTAAGACCGGTGGAAATTGGTATATGGTTATGATTTATTCTCATTACTGGCCTATACTTAACTGGTGTTCAGGGGCCCTTCAAGATAATATCAAATCCTAGAAAAACTTTATTAAGTAGCCTAACAAATGCAGCAAGGATTGCTGAAAAGGACATGAACATGAAGCTGTGCCCAACAAGATGATCACTGCAGTCAAGAAACTGACTCAGTCAGGTAGCATGCAGTTTCTAATCTGGTCTATTTCCCTTCCTAAGGGATACTAAAAATGTCCTTAAAATATTGCTGGTAAGACTGGGGACAATGGACAGCTCATGGGAAAACCTGGTGTTAAAAATGGTTTGTAACAATATTCAGAATGTTGTAAATGGTAGGTTATTCTTGCACTGAAGGTGAACAGTCTGAAGCATTGCTCTCCAAACATTTCATCATAGTGACACATATTTCATTTCGTGGCACAGTCATTCAGTTCTTCTACCAACCCCTTATAGGAGATACGGACACATACATAAACTAATAATGAAATGTATGGGGTACAATGTACCATGAAAACCTTTCATTTATATTTTTAACATATATAATTTATTGCTTATTTCACACAGACTCAGATGTGATATTTGTGCGACACACTGACACGCTGACACACTGGAGCTGACACACAAATGTGTCATGACATACACTTTGGAAAGCTATGGCCTATAGTCTTGTAATAGTTTTCTTTTTTGTACTCCTTTTCATACACATTGTGTTATGATTGAGCCTCATGGCTCTGTTACTGACAGACGTGGGCGTAAGACTCCTCGAGAGTCAGATACTCTCGAGGAGCGAGAGAGAAAAAGACTGCGAGACATATTTGCAGCACCATCTGACGAGGAGTCTTTCGAAGGGTTTACGGAGAGAATGGAGGAGGGGCTGGTTAGCTCGGAGGAGGATGAGATGGATTGGACTCGGGTAAGGGAGGAAGTGGGTGCCACTGGCCATGATGGGACAGAAGATGAATGGGGACCTTCAGGATTAGACCCATGGCTTAGCTGGAGGGATGGGACGGGATCCACAGCTGGAGATGCTGTTGGGCGTAGTCAGAGGTGTTCCAGCTCTGACGAGGAAAGTGATGAGGAAACGCCCGGGTTAAGGAGGACAGCTGACAGTGATGAAGATTTGTAACTGGCATAAAATGGGGCTTGGGAGCAATTGCAAATTGCGTTGGGCAAGGTAATCTGGGCAAACGCTTGGGATCCGTGTGTGTGTGGGACGCTTCCCTGAAGACTTGTGTGCTTTCCTGTGCTGTGACGTAAGTTGATTGGAATCCAGGGTCAGACGGCGGGAGGGATTGTGTGGGCATTTGTTTGTGCAAACCTGTGCTTACTCTTATTAGCTTGACCTTCCGTCGTCTTCTTGACGGACGCCATCTCCTGCTTTGAGAACTCGGACTGAACTGACCACGGCTTGTCTTCCCCCCTTCTTGGACTTGGAAAAACTACAAACGTCTGCTTCTGGCTTTGATCTACGGAACGGAACTGGTCTACTCAACTGCTACAATCCTTGGCTGATTTACTCGTGTTGGAGATCCTGTCTGCTGTGTGTGTGGGGGAGCGACGCAAGTTACTCTAAGCACAGTGTTGGCAGCAGAGAGGAATCTGCTGCCAATTAGTTGCATTCTTTGTATCTTTTGTTCCTTGGCTTTCGTTTCGTTTATACCCAGGCTGAAGCAAGCAGTTTGTTTTTACCCGGATTAAACTCCGGTTTAATCCGGTTTATCTTTTGAACATTTACTTTTGCCCCTTTTTGCTCCTAAAGGCAAAAACTGCCTGGCCCTTGTGTTTTACGGGCATTTTTGAGTTCTGTAATCTAATAAACTCTGTTACTTTGAATCTTGTGGCGTTCTGTCCTTGACAGATTGCCCAACGCCATAAAAAGTTTATTGCAGCAATAAACCCGTCAGGAAGACGATGGATGAGTTAAGGGCCAAAGTAGACCAATTGCAAACGGCTTTTACCGTTATTCAAACAGCTCAGGCTGTGAAAGGACATGTTTTGACTCCTGAACGCTTTGACGGAACCAGGTGCAAGTTGCCAACCTTTTTGGCACAAGTGGAGCTTTATTTTTCTCAGCTCAGTGCTCATGCTTTTCCTACAGACACTAGCAAGGTGGCCTTTATTTTGAGTTTGTTGACCGGTCCCGCAGGACAATGGGCCACTAATTTAATTTTGGGAAATGACCCAGTCAAGGACAATTTGAATAATTTCAAAAAGTTGTTAACTGATACTTTTGGGGATCCTCTCCGCACGGAGAACGCTGGGTGGGCTCTGTATCGGTTGAAACAGGGAAAGGGGACTGTTTTGGATTACTTAAATAAGTTTAACCTGTATCGCCACCAGCTGGATTGGGGGGAAAATGCATTCATGCTTTTATTTACTGCCGGGTTAAGTGATATGCTCCAGGATGAATTAGCACGCTTGGAGCCGGCTGAAAGCTGGGACGCCTTAGTAGCTAAGGTGCTGCGTTTAGACGCAAGGTTCGAGGCTCGTAAACACTCAAAAGCAATGTGTGCGCCACCCATGCATGTAACCAGGGCACCTGTGGTGATGGGGGAAGAGCCCATGGAGCTTGGGGTCTTTAAAAAGCTGTCTACAGAGGAAAAGAGCCGTAGGAGGCAGCTGGGCTTGTGTTTGTACTGTGGGAATGCTGGGCATTTTGCCAAAAATTGTAATGTGAAACCTTCCCAGCTTTCGGGAAAAGGCCAGCCCTAGTGCGACGTGAGTCCAACGCACTAGGGCTCCTCAAGCAGTCAACTGAGGGGAGGAAGCATGTTTTCGTACCCATTACATTATCTGTTGGGGGAAGGGAACTTGTTTCTACTTTGGCACTGCTGGACTCAGGGGCTACGGTCTCCTATGTAGATATTGAGTTTGCTAAGAAGCATGACATTCCTAGAGTGCGCAAGGCATGCGACGTGTGGGTGGAAGGAGCAGATGGGAGACTGCTGGAGACTGGGGTGGTTAACCATGAAACCTCAGCAGTAACGTGGGAGGTGCAGGGAGTAACGGGAACGTTTGTGTGGGATATTACGAGCTTGCCTAGATATGATGTGATCCTGGGGATGGATTGGCTAGCTGTAGTAAACCCACATGTAGATTGGGCAACACGTAAAGTGATCTTAAAGAGGCAGGATTGTTGCACTCTAAATGTTACTCATTCTGATATGGAGGGAGTGCCTGCTGAGTATGGGGAGTTCTCTGATGTATTTTGTAAAAGAGAAGCGGACAAATTACCACCGCACAGGCCATATGATTGCGCCATCAAGTTGGCAGAAGGTGCGAAACTGCCAGCAGGGAGGCTGTATGCCTTGACTGTACCGGAAAGGCAAGCTTTGCGGGAGTTTCTAGATGAAAATTTAGCCAAGGGGTTTATTCGCCCATCTAGTTCTCCAACTGCGGCACCGGTATTCTTTGTAGCCAAAAAGACTGGGGAACTTAGGTTGGTCTGCGATTATCGGATCCTAAACAAATACACCATTCGGGATAGGTACCCGCTGCCTTTAATCTCGGAACTGTTATCAAGGGTGCAAGGGGCTAAGGTCTTTACCAAGCTTGACCTGCGGGGGGCCTATAACTTAATCCGTATACGGGAAGGGGATGAATGGAAGACGGCATTTAACACGTGTTTCGGATGCCACGAGTTCCGAGTCATGCCTTTTGGGCTTTGTAATGCTCCTGCGGTATTCCAGAGGTTCATGAACGATGTGTTCAGGGACCTAATTGACCAATTTTTAGTGATTTATTTGGATGATATCTTGATTTTTTCTAAGGACGAGAAAGAACATCGTCAACATGTCAAGCAGGTTCTGCACCGACTGCGGGCTAATGGGCTTTTCGCCAAGGCTTCCAAGTGCGTCTTTCATGTGCCTGAAGTGGAGTTCCTAGGTCATGTAGTGTCAGGTAGGGAACTTAAAATGGACCCACATAAGGTTGACGCCGTCAACTCATGGCAGGAGCTGAAGACTAAGAAGGATGTACAAAGGTTCTTGGGTTTCGCTAATTACTACCGGGAGTTTATTCCGAATTTTGCAAAGCTCACGGTACCTTTGACGCAGCTTCTGCGCAAGAAACAGCCATTTGTGTGGGGGCGGGAAGCTCACGAGGCGTTTCTACAACTAAAGTCTAGTTTTCAATCGGACAACATACTAACCCATCCTGATGTTGACAGACCGTTCGTGGTAGAAGCGGACGCTTCTAGCTACGCGTTGGGGGCTGTATTGTCTCAGAAGGATTCCTCAGGGACCTTGCGTCCCTGTGGATTTTACTCGCGGCAACTAACACCCTTCGAGCAGAACTATACCATATGGGAGAAGGAGTTGTTGGCGATTAAGGTGGCGTTTGAGGTGTGGCGGCACTGGCTTGAAGGGGCACGGCACCAGATCGTGGTCAGATCTGATCACAAGAACTTAGAGCACTTGCAAACAGCAAAGAAGTTAAACCAGCGTCAAATCCGCTGGGCTTTGTTTTTCTCCAGGTTTAACTTCAAGGTGCAGTTCGTGGAGGGGAAGGCAAACTTGCGGGCCGATGCTTTATCCCGCAAGCCGGAATTTAAGACCAATGAGCAGGTAGTATGTCAGACCATCTTGCCTACTGCCTCTCTGTGTGTTGTAGATAATGAGCTTGGGTTACATGACCAGATCCTTGAGGCTCAGAAGGATGATGTGTGGACTCAGGAGCAACTGATGCTGCTCTCTGCAGGTAACCGTACCATACTGCCGCATCTCCAGGATCAAGACGGGGTATTGGTGCGTAGGGGGCAGGTTTACGTACCAGTAGGGACCCTCAGGTTGGAGGTGATTAGAGCCCACCATGACGAACCCATGGCTGGGCACTTTGGCAGGTTCAAGACCGTACAGCTTATCACCAGGAGCTACTGGTGGCCAAAGATGCGGCAAGACATTCTGCGCTTTTGTGACAGCTGCGCCGTTTGTCAGCAGAGTAAGACGCCTGTTGGGCGCCCTAGAGGGTTGTTATCGTCTTTACCTGTTCCGGAGAGGCCATGGCAAATCATTTCCATGGATTTTATTTCAGATTTGCCTAAGTCTGGGGGTTATACTTGTATTTGGGTGGTGGTGGATTTATTTAGTAAACTGGCTCATTTTATTCCTTGTTCAACCATTCCGGCGGCCCCTACGTTGGCCTTACTATTTACAAAGCACATCTATCGTTTGCACGGAGCACCCGAGGTGATTATTTCAGATAGGGCTCCGCAATTTGTGTCACGCTTTTGGAAACACTTCCATGAGTGTTTGGGGACTAAGTTAAACGTGTCTTCAGCTTTCCATCCGCAAACGGATGGACAGTCGGAACGGGTTAATGGGCTCTTAGAGCAGTATCTGCGTTGTTTTTGTTTAGATCAACCCACGGCTTGGGTAAAGTGGTTACCGGTGGCGGAATTTGCTTACAACAATGCGGTGCACACGTCTAGTCAGCATACGCCATTTGAGCTAACTTATGGTTTTCACCCACGGGGAGGTGTGGCGCCGTCGACCAATGTGGTCTCTTCGGACCCTGTGTACCGCTCTTCGGAAATGGCTGCATTGCATGATGTTGCCCGTCGCTTACTGTTGGAAGCTAAGGCAACGCAGAAGACTCAGGCTGACCGCCACAGGCAGGCAGGGGAGGAGTTGGAAGAAGGGGATTTGGTGTGGTTATCTTCCAAACATATTAAACAGGCTGGGGGAAAGTTTGCGCCTCGGTATTTGGGTCCCTTTCCTATCGTTAAAAAGATTTCTTCTGTTGCGTTTCGTTTGCGTTTACCGTCTAGTTTAAAGGTCCATCCAGTCTTTCATCGTTCGCTGTTGAAACTTGATACCTCTAGTCGTCGTGGTGCTATAGCGGAGGGTATCACTGCCACTTCTCCGCCATCGGGGGAGGAGGCCTTTGTGAGAGGGGATAGTGTTATGATTGAGCCTCATGGCTCTGTTACTGACAGACGTGGGCGTAAGACTCCTCGAGAGTCAGATACTCTCGAGGAGCGAGAGAGAAAAAGACTGCGAGACATATTTGCAGCACCATCTGACGAGGAGTCTTTCGAAGGGTTTACGGAGAGAATGGAGGAGGGGCTGGTTAGCTCGGAGGAGGATGAGATGGATTGGACTCGGGTAAGGGAGGAAGTGGGTGCCACTGGCCATGATGGGACAGAAGATGAATGGGGACCTTCAGGATTAGACCCATGGCTTAGCTGGAGGGATGGGACGGGATCCACAGCTGGAGATGCTGTTGGGCGTAGTCAGAGGTGTTCCAGCTCTGACGAGGAAAGTGATGAGGAAACGCCCGGGTTAAGGAGGACAGCTGACAGTGATGAAGATTTGTAACTGGCATAAAATGGGGCTTGGGAGCAATTGCAAATTGCGTTGGGCAAGGTAATCTGGGCAAACGCTTGGGATCCGTGTGTGTGTGGGACGCTTCCCTGAAGACTTGTGTGCTTTCCTGTGCTGTGACGTAAGTTGATTGGAATCCAGGGTCAGACGGCGGGAGGGATTGTGTGGGCATTTGTTTGTGCAAACCTGTGCTTACTCTTATTAGCTTGACCTTCCGTCGTCTTCTTGACGGACGCCATCTCCTGCTTTGAGAACTCGGACTGAACTGACCACGGCTTGTCTTCCCCCCTTCTTGGACTTGGAAAAACTACAAACGTCTGCTTCTGGCTTTGATCTACGGAACGGAACTGGTCTACTCAACTGCTACAATCCTTGGCTGATTTACTCGTGTTGGAGATCCTGTCTGCTGTGTGTGTGGGGGAGCGACGCAAGTTACTCTAAGCACAGTGTTGGCAGCAGAGAGGAATCTGCTGCCAATTAGTTGCATTCTTTGTATCTTTTGTTCCTTGGCTTTCGTTTCGTTTATACCCAGGCTGAAGCAAGCAGTTTGTTTTTACCCGGATTAAACTCCGGTTTAATCCGGTTTATCTTTTGAACATTTACTTTTGCCCCTTTTTGCTCCTAAAGGCAAAAACTGCCTGGCCCTTGTGTTTTACGGGCATTTTTGAGTTCTGTAATCTAATAAACTCTGTTACTTTGAATCTTGTGGCGTTCTGTCCTTGACACATTGCTCTATCAAAGAGATCTTATACAGATGTTCAAGTACATGTTAATTTATGAATTAATGATTAAATTAGCATAATGTGGAAACATTGCTGTTTGGGGATTGCCATGAGAAGTTACGGTCCAAAATAAGTCACTTTCCAAGTTCTGCAGCCTTATATAATGATAGAACTCAGTTTGGGCTGAAATAAAGCATTGTTTTATATAACAGAGCAAGGAACGATCCTGCCAGAGACCTTAATGTAGACCAATGGAGGATCTGGGGGAGGTCACTAGAGTATATGTGGCATGCCAATGTCGACGAATCAAAACATTTAAAGAAATAAAACAACAAAATAAATTAAAATAAAGGTCTTCTTCATGTATTGAGTTTTCTGCATGATGTTTTGATGCAATAACAGTTCCAAAATAATCTGTTTGTCATTCTCTCCCTCCCCATCCACGCTTTAAATGCTATTTGTAATTCTCAAGAGTGTCAGTTCTGAAGCAGACGGGCCCAGCTGGTGGAAACTTACAAGTAAGGGGCTGAATTTTTAGCAGCTTCAAAGTTATTTTTAGAAAACATCTTTTAGCTTTTCAATAAATTGAGATTGAAAGGCAATAAAAGTGGGAAGGGATGAACAACATCAGGGTGATGAAGCAGCAAGATGAAAATATAATACCAAACTTGAGGAGATGGAGGCGTTCTTGTCAGTCACTCTACAGCTGTTTCTGCATCATGATCCTTACATTAATCATTGCTTTGGACCCTTTTGCAAGACAACTGCCCATTTATTTGCAGGGTTTGTACTTTCCCCAGCCTTGGCCTACATATTGGGTTGGTCACCAACCTCAGACCAGTATACGATAGATTAGAACAATTGTATAATTAGCTATTCCAAATATTTTTGTCTTCGGTGTTTTGTTATTTTTATTGTTGTACAATAATTTATTGGGTATTAAGAAACTGATAAATATGTGCATACATTTGCACAGTTAATAAATACTGTCAGTAGAATAAAAACACAAATAGTGTGCTATGATGGAACAATCCTTCACACAGAAAAATAATCCTTATTTTAATCAGGTTAAAAAACTGCTCCGTGACATCCTACTTTGTTTTTAATGTGCAGTTAGATATATCTATCTGCATGTTAATAATCATATAATCCAGTTATATTTACCTCTGCAATAAAAATTGAGCCATAAAGCAGGTGAGCTCTTTCAAAGTTTGGGTGCTTCTAATCTCCAATGCAAAAATAGTTATACTGGCCCACCTTTATAAGGACTTCTTATAAGGACTGTTCTTATGAAACTAAAAATTCCATTTTTCTATTTTGTAATGATTATGAAGACAGTACGTTGAGATGATATATGTAAAATGCTTTCAACCTTTAATGCTATATATCCTTTTAATTTTTTTTAAAAGCACCAAACAGTGCATTGTAATCCGATATTGCAGTTCCATCCGATTCATCCTTTCTAGATAACATACATTGCTTTGTATGTAGACCTGCTATTCAATATGTTGTGTTTGCTGAATCTAAAATACCAAGTGGTGAAGACGACTTATAAAAGGTTACCTCTCCGAGATTTCATGAGCTACAGCACACTCTAGTGATATTCAGAAATTGCAAAATGGAATTAGGTGGTTCAGGTCTCTCGGAAACTGACATATTAGAGTTATTATTATGAGTTGGCAAAGTTCCTTTGAATACATATTTGATTTACTATCATATAAGAGCAGTGAGGCATCTAGATTATTAGGTTTGCTTGAAGACGTAGCAGTGGAAAATTCTTTGGTATTGCATGAAACGGACTAGATGGGAGACCTCATATCCTCCAACTGTCCCAATTTACTAGACCTGAATAATAGCCCTTTGCTGTCCTACTTTCCATCTGTATTGAAAATATCCCAGTGTCTTCTCCCACTTTCATCTTCTGCTTACAGCAGTTGCTGTATATTCAGTTCAATGTACAACAACAGGTAGAACCCCCAGTGGCACAATGGGTTAAATCCTTGTGCTGGCTGGACTGCTGACCTGAAAGTTGCCAGTTTGAGTACGCAAGATGGGGTGAGCTCCCGTCTGTCAGCTCTAGCTTGCAAAGACATGAGAGAAGCATTGTCCCCTGGGCATCGGCTCTGTAGACAGCCAATTTTCTCACACCAGAAGCAACTTGCAATATGTTCTCAAGTCGCTTCTGATATGTTAAAAAAACAACAGCAGTTTGCTCCCATTTAGCTTAGGAGGAGGTAGAGAGTAAAATCCCAGTAGACTGGCAAACTGGTTCATCCCTTCCTGGCTTGTGTGTTCTTATGTACAACTATTCTTTACTCTGGCATTGCTTGGCCACAAGTCTCCGTTTCACCTGTGTAATGTTGGAAGGTATGGAATCTTCACTAGACCCTATATCACAATTTTATTATTTTTTCATGGATGCTAGTTGTATCAGTAACAATGAAAACAGTTTTGTGTGTTTGTGCAAATTTGCCATTGCAGAGGCCCTTTCTTTCAACACCGTGCAGATTTCCCACATGTTTGCGCATCCCTTTAGCAGAGGGGAAGCTTTGGCCCAGACAAAACAAACAGAATTGTTCCTCTAAGAAGGTTTCCGCATCCATTTTCAAACCCACGGCACAGGATTCATTCATTGTTAATTATCTCCCCAATGGCACGGGAAGCCTTGCAGAGGCCTTTTGTTCTCCTGATTTTGCATGCGGCGTGATTAGGTAGGAGAATTATTTTTAATGTTTCATTTTAATTGTTGTCGTTGTTGTTGTTGCCAGTGCTCTTACACTTGGGGGGGTTTAGCTTCATTGTTTGGAGGGGAAGGCAACAGGAGTCCTGCCAAATTCCGCGACACACGAGAGGCCTCCAAAATGTGCAATCCCCTCTTGTGCTCTGCTTTGCTGCCGGAACGGTGACCCCATTGTCTCTGCTGTATTATTCTGCAAGCAGCATTTTTTCCCCAGTATCGGTGCCCATAATCCTCCGTTCAGTTTCACTGCTGTCGTCGTGAGGAATCGTGGCTTGAAAGGAACCGCTCAGCATTTGCGGAGGGTTCTCTTGAATCTGCTGGCAAAGGAGCAGGCTTTTGACTAAAGGACCAGGCCTGTGATCCTACTGACAGGGAAGAGTGGGAAATGGCTCTCTTCTGCGGAGTTTCTAATGTGTTGCTTTCATGGTGCTGTGTTCTCAGCGCTTGTACACCACATTATCTCCTCTCCCCTGTGGGTTTTCTACAAAGCATGATGGGAACGTTAGCTGGGGAAAGGAAAATTAATACTGGCAGCCGATGTTTGCTTAGCAAGGCACATCATCACACAGCCACAAGCAAAGGGAGACATCTACTGTTTGATAGATAGTAAAAAAAAAAGTTACATATCCACATCATTACAGCTATGCTGCCTTTTAAACCGTTTTCTTTGGTATTTCTACCCAGCAGTGCCAGGCAAATGTTTTTTGGAGTCCTTGTTAGCATCATAGCCATGCATTAATAGTTGCCTGGTGGAATGAAATGGTTAATATGAATTGATACTTTTTGCATTTCTTTTCAGACCTAAGGATGGGGAAAATTTTGAAGGCTGATAACAGACTGGCGGAATAGATACTTCTCTGTTTCTAAAGACTTGTACAGTTCTCATAGCTTTTGGAAGGGAGATGGCGATGGTTGCTCACTTTGATTTCCTTTGTTTGCTTCTGCAAAGTTTGAAAGTGTCTGGAAGTGTCAATGGATCTTTAGGTAAAAGCTGGAAGGATTTCGTTTTTGTGGATTTGGTTAGCCATAGAGAAGAATTTGAGGCTGCTTTTGTCTGGGAGGAGCTATACATATGCCTGGAAGTTCATTGAAACACATAATACAGTAGAATCTCACTTATCCAACACTCACTTATCCAACGTTCTGGATTATCCAACGCATTTTTGTAGTCAATGTTTTCAATATATCGTGATATTTTGGTGCTAAATTCGTAAATACAGTAATTACTACATAGCATTAATGTGTAATGAACTACTTTTTCTGTCAAATTTGTTGTATAGCATGATGTTTTGGTGCTTAATTTGTAAGATCATAACCTATTTTGATGTTTAATAGGCTTTTTCTTAATCTCTCCTTATTATCCAACATATTCGCTTATCCAACGTTCTGCCGGCCCGTTTATGTTGGATAAGTGAGACTCTACTGTATCTCCTACATTGCCATTGGTTTATTCATTATAGGACTCAGGGGGATTAACTTCTTCACTTAAAACAAATTTAACTGGACGTGAATAGTTTCAAATTCCAGGATTCAGCTTTGAACCTAGTAGACACTCTTACTACCCAGTTTGGTGCATCTACTGTACTTGCAAACAATTCTTAACAATATGTTGTCGAAGGCTTTCATGGCCAGAATCACTGTATTGCTGTGAGTTTTCCAGGCTGTATGGCCATGTTCCAGAAGCATTCTCTCCTGATGTTTTGCCCACATCTGTGGGAGGCATCCCACAGAGATTGTGAGGCCAGAGTTCACAATCTCTGAGATTTCCTGCCATAGATGTGGGTGAAACGGCAGGAGAGAATGCTTCTGGAACATGGCTATACAGCCCAGAAAACTCACAGCAACCCAGATTCTTAACAAGTTTAGTAATGCTTCCTCCTAAGTAAGGATTAAAGACTAATAGGGAACCAATTCCTTCAAATTCCTTCAATCCATACTCAAAAGTTCTGACAACTATATATTTTATGGTTAAGTTGTAGTATAGCCACCAGATGGGGCTATTTGTGTAATAAAGGCAACTTCAAAGGTATTTCCACTTCCTTTTCTGCATCCTTCTGCTGACTTCTATTTTTTCCCCTTAAACTGTCGCTTCCACATTAAAGCTCTTTAATGCTGTAGAGACTGGCTCTCTCTTATCAGCTAGAAGTACAAAAATGTGGCTCAGTTGTCTAGAAGCAGCGTATTCTTCATAATTTCCACTGCACGTTAGTTAAAATAGTGTCCTACATCTGCTGGAATGGAATCCTCTTTTGTCCATCGTCTCATACCTGTTTTGTTGTTATTGTTGTTATGATACTGAATTTGCTGTCAATCAAAACAGAAATAATGTCTTTGAACTGTAGTGTGAGCCCTCTGGTAAGCATACAAAACAAAATGAATTAGAAATGTTGTTGGATTGGGTGATGACAGCGAGGCTTTTGTAAAAGGCAGCTGCTCAATGCCTAGAAGTTCCTGCGTAATTTGATGGCCGGTGGCTAATAAACATTGTGCTGAGCACAGAGATGGGAGGAAAACTTTTGGGAAGCTGTTGGAATACAGCCAGCGAAACATACATTTATTCACACCTTTGGTATCAAGGTGGATGGGCAAGGAAGCTCCATATGCTGCCAAATGATTTGGGAGATTTAGAAGATTTTAAGATTATCGGCTTGTATATTTGGGGGCGGGGGGGAATCACCAAAGAGTGTATTCTGTCCTCAGCAGGAGACTGAATGTAGAAAAGGCTCTCCTTGAGGCTTCTCACTGTTCAGGAAAGCAGGGAGCATGAAATTATATCAAATATTTTGAATAAGCTAATGAGAAAGGGAGGCAGGCTTCCAGAGGGCCACATTTGTTTTCTTTCTTTAAAGCTGTCTTTCCTTCTGTTTTTTTCCCAGCGTCTGCCTGCTTAGATTTCACTCTGGGCTCTTTCCTTATGCTCGTTTATGTAGCCATACTAGCATTTAACAGCCTTGTAAAGTAGGAATGGGCCACTTGGTTTTACTTTATACAAATAAAAAAAGACTATGGCACCCATGATTTCTCACTGTTGGCTGTTCTGACTCTTGCTGCAGGGATTCCTAGGCCTGCTTTAAAATGAGAAACCCAAGTCTGTCTGTCTGTCTAACAAAGTAAAAGTATGTATGTTTGTAACACAAGGGCTGTTGCTAAGTGAAGTGGCCATATGTGATGTCACTGGATTGGTTGTTGGTAGGTGAAGTGGTCCTCTGTGATGTCATTGGAAAGAAAGATGACACAGGAATGAAGAAAGGAGAAAAAGAAGTGAAAGGATAAAGGAGGGAGGGGTGTGTGTATGTGTGTATATGTGTGTGTGTAATTGCTAGAAGGATAACAGTTGCCACCCTATGAATGAGAGAACTCATCAAATGCTCAGCTCTTTATTATTAATATTACCCCACTTTTTCTCTCCAGAAGGAGACTTGCAAGACTCCAGCTCCCAGGCTCCCACAACGTTTGAGTTATGGCAGTGAAAATGGTGCTAAAGTGCCACCATTCTACCGTGTAGAAATACCCTCTAAGGTTTGTTGGGCCATCCATTTCCTGATTCCCATCAGCATAACATTGGTTGAACCCCTTTTCCCGGTTGCTTTTAATGTGCAGGACCCTTATCCACTTTACACTTATCTTTGCATTAGGTCTTCCACATGGATGCTCACGGTGCATCTCTGCTTTGAATGCAGTTAAATACCATGCCGTGGCTGAGTACTATGAGATCCTGAGAGTTGTAGTTTCGCAAGGTCTTGAGCCTTCTCTGCCAAAGAGGGTTGGAACCTCACCAAACTACAACTCCCAGGGTTCTCTAGTCTTGAGCTATGGCAGTTCAAGCGGTGTCAAAAACTGCATTGATTCTACAGTGCAGAGGCACCTAGATTTTCACCAAATAAGAACAAATCAAAATGAGGCAAATTCCATACGTTGAGCCATATAACTCCACCAGTGATGTACGTTTATTACACTTTTAAGATGTGAACCCATTTACTTTTGGAAGAGCCTAAAAACCTGGCTCTTCCAAAAGGCCTTCGACGATTAATTATTAGGTTGAACTATCTGCCCATCCAACTATAGGATTTTCTGCCACTACTATTTTACACTTTATGTACTATTTTGACTGAGAAACTACCTCTCCCATTTTGATATATTCTGCACTTTGGCCCAGATCCTAGTTTTAGTCTCCTGTTTTTAATACTTTATGCTGTATGTTGATTACTATGATGGTTTTATTGATATTGATGTTTTACTGTTGGAATAATTGTTTTATCATTTTATTGTTGTATGTTTCGGGCTTTGTCCCCATGTAAGCCGCTCCGAGTCCCCACTGGGGAGATGGGGCGGGGTATAAAAATTAAGTTATTATTATTATTATTATTATTATTATTATTACTTTCTTTTAATAATAGTACACATTAGTGCTGGTTATAGTAAAGGTAAGGGTTTCCCCTGATGTTAAGTCCAGTCGTGACCGACTCTGGGGGTTGGTGCTCATCTCCATTTCAAGGGCGAAGAGCCGGCATTGTCCGTAGACACCTCCAGGTCATGTGGCTGGCATGTCTGCATGGAGCACCGTTACCTTCCCGCCAGAGTGGTACCTATTGATCTACTCACATTTGCATGTTTTCGAACTGCTAGTTTGGCAGAAACGGGCTAACAGCAGGAGCTCACTCTGCTCCCTGGATTCGAACCTGCGACCTTTCGGTCTGCAGGTTCAGCAGCTCAGCGCTTTAACACACTGCGCCACCGGGGGTACCTAGTGCTGGTTATAAGTAATGCTGGTTAATCCAGTGCATCGTTTCTCAACCTGGGGGTTGGGACCCCTGGGTGGGGGGTCACGAGGGGATGTCAGAGGGTTCACCAATGATCATTAGAAAACACTTATTTCAGATAAGTTTGGCCCAATTCTGTCATTGGTGGAGTTCAAGGGGCTCATTGATTTTAGGTGAACTATAAATCCTAGCAACTACAACTCCCAAATGTCAAGGACTATTTCCCCCAAACTCCACCAGTGTTCACATTTGGGCATATTGAGTATTCGTGCCAAGTTTGGTCCAGATCCATCATTGTTTGGAGTCCACAGTGTTTTC
This sequence comes from Anolis carolinensis, assembly GCF_035594765.1. NCBI lineage: Eukaryota > Metazoa > Chordata > Lepidosauria > Squamata > Anolidae > Anolis > Anolis carolinensis. The sequence continues at coordinate 306,863 of NW_026943840.1, read as the reverse complement.
TGGATGTAGGTGAACTACAACTCCAAAACTCAAGGTCAGTTCCCAGCAAACCCTGCCAGTCATGGGAGTTCTGTGTGCCAAGTTTCGTTCTGTTCCATCATTGCTGGAGTTCAGAATGCTCTTTGATTGTAGGTTAATTATAATCTATATTATGTTATATGGTCAGTGTAGACCAGGCATGGGCAAACTTTGGCCCTCCAGGTGTTTTGGACTTCAACTCCCACCATTCCTAACAGCCTACCGGCTGTTAGGAATGGTGGGAGTTGAAGTCCAAAACACCTGGAGGGCCAAAGTTTGCCCATGCCTGGTCTACACTGACTATATCTTACAGTTTGAAACTGTATTATATGGCAGCAGATGGGCCTGATCTAGAGCAGTGTTTCTCTTTTGAGCCAGGAGAGGTCAAGTGGGGTCAAACTCCACTCATTCCACCAGTGGAAAGGCTCCGCCCCTTTCGTCTGACTGGCGTCTTTCTCTTTGGCTGAGTGGGCGGGGCGGGGCGGGGCCCGTGATGACGTCAGGGGACGCCGCCGGGAAAGGTAGGAAAAGGCAGCTGGTGACTTTGGTGGCTGGGATCCGGATCTGGAAAGAAAGGCATGGGAGGAAGAGGAAGTGGAAATAGGGCAGCCGGGTGGCTCCGTTAGCCTCTCCACTGTCCTGGCTCCATGCTGTGGGATCATGGGAGTTGTAGTTTGGAGAGGCACCAGCCCTCTTTGGCAAAGGGATCTCAAGATCTTCTGAAACTGCAATTTCACTATTGTAGCCTTTATGGTTTGTGCATTACAGTAGAGTCTCGCTTATCCAACATAAACGGGCCAGCAGATAATACAGAACCAAAACATTCGTGCTTTGCAAATCGACAGAAAAAGCAGTTCAATACAAGGTAATATTATGTAGCAATTACTGTATTTATGAATTTAGTACCAAAAAATCTCTATGTATTGAAAGCATTGACTAGAAAAACATTGACTACTAAAAGGCAAACTGCGTTGGATAATACAGAACATTGGATAAGTGAAGGTCGGAATAGCGAGACTACGTTATTATTATTATTACAGTAGAGTCTCACTTATCCAACATAAATGGGCCGGCAGAACGTTGGATAAGTGAATATGTTGGATAATAAGGAGGTAATCCCTCCTTATTATCCAACATTTTTGCTTATCCAACGTTCTGCCGGCCCATTTATGTTGGATAAGTGAGACTCTACTGTAATAATAATAATAATAACGTAGTTATTAGGAAAAGCCTATTAAAAGTCAAATTTTATTATGATTTTACAAATTAAGCACCAAAACATTCGTGCTTTGCAACAAATTGACAGAAAAAGCAGTTCAATACAAGGTAATATTATTTAGCAATTACAGTAGAGTCTCACTTATCCAACATTCTGGATTATCCAACGCATTTTTGTAGTCAATGTTTTCAATACATCGTGATATTCTGGTGCTAAATTCGTAAATAATAGTAATTACTACATAGCATTATTGCATATTGAACTACTTTTTCTGTCAAATTTGTTGTATAACATGATATTTTGGTGCTTAATTTGTAAAATCATAACCTAATTTGATGTTTAATAGGCTTTTCCTTAATCCCTCCTTATTATCCAACATATTCGCTTATCCAACATTCTGCCGGCCCGTTTATGTTGGATAAGTGAGACTCTACTACTATGAATTTAGTTCCAAAACATTGCAATGTATTGAAAGCCTTGACTAGAAAAAACATTGACTACTAAAAGGCAGACTGTGCTGGATAATACAGAACGTTGGATAAGTGAAGGTTAGATAAGCAAGACTCTACATTATTATTATTATTACAGTAGAGTCTCACTTACCCATCATAAACAGGCCGGCAGAACGTTGGATAAGCGAATATGTTGGATAATAAGGAGAGATTAAGAAAAAGCCTATTAAACATCAAAATAGGTTATGATTTTACAAATTAAGCACCAAAACATCATGTTATACAACAAATTTGGCAGAAATAGTAGTTCATTGCACATTAATGCTATGTTGTAATTACTGTATTTACGAATTTAACACCAAAATATCACAATGCATTGAAAACATTGACTACAAAAATGTGTTGGATAATACAGAACATTGGATAAGTGAGACCATACTGTATTATTATTGGCTCACAGCCTCCCAAACTGTACAATTTAATAAAACCTATATATCTATATCTATATATTCTGTATATATAAGTATTAAAGTAAGAGTTAAATGTTGTCATTATTATAAAAAAAACCCACACAAAACAATTAAGCAAATGTTAAAAACAATTCCAATCCCCATGCAGGGTTTTTCTTTGCTCCGTCAAATAAGCATTTAGGGAAAAGGATGGCAAACATGCATCTGAGCATGCCTTTTAATGCCATTGAGTGACTATAGTAGTTGATGCTAAGTTAAAAATTAAACACTGGAACAGGTACTCGTTATTATTATTTTTTCAAAAAGTACTGGTTACCTATCTTCTTCCAAAGTTTATTAAAACAGTATTGAAAGTGGGTTGCTTTGGGTTTTCCAGGCTGTCTGGCCATGTTCCAGCAGCATTTTGTCCTGACGTTTGGCCCACATCTATGGCAGGCATCTTCAGAGGTTGTGAGGTATGCTGGAAACTAGGCAAGTGGGGATTATATATCTGTGGAATGATGTCCAGGGTGGGAGAGAAAACTTGTCTGTTGGAGGCAAGTGTAAATGCTGCAATTCATCACCTTGATTAGCATTAAAAAGCCTTGCAGCTTCAAGGCCTGGCTGATTCCTGCCTGGGGGAATGTTTGTTGGGAGGCTGGCCCTGATGGTTTCTTGTATGGAATTCCCGTTTTCAGAGTGTTGTTCTTTATTTACTGTCCTGATTTTAGAATTTTTTAAAAATACTGGGAGCCAGTTTTTGTTCATTTTCACAATTTCCTCCTTTCTATTGAAATTGTCCACCTGTTTGTGGATTTCAGTGGCTTCTCTGTGTGGTCTGACATGATGGTTGTTAGAGTGGTCCAGCATGTCTGTGTTCTCTAATAATATGCTGTGTCCAGGTTGGCCCATCAAGTGCTCTGCTATGTCTGACTTCTCTGGTTGAGCTAGTCTGTGTTTCATGTTCCTTGATTCGTGCCTGGGCAATGCTGCTGCGTTTGGTGGTCCCTCTGTAGACTTGTCCACAGCTGCATGGTATACGGTAGACCCCTGCAGAGGTGAGAGGATCCCTCTTGTCCTTTGCTGACGTAGCATTTGTTGGATTTTCTTAGTGGATCTGTAGATAGTTTTAGGTTGTGTTTCTTCATCAGCTTCCCTATGCGGTCAATGGTTCCCTTAATGTATGGTAAGAACACTTTTCCTCTGGGTGGATCTTTGTCTTTACTCTCATGGCTTATTCTGAAACAGAATTGAAAGTATCTATGATACTTTGATACTTTGTGTTTGTGCATCAAATGGAGAGCAACATACAATGCAGGCCGGGGATGTTTTGCTTTTGTCTTTTGAATGTGACCAGTCATGGGACTATGACCTCCCAACAACAGTAGCAATGGGAAAAGTTGCTTATTTTAGACTACAGCTTGCAGAATCCCTTAATTGTGTAATAATAAGGGAGTTGTGTAATAATAAGAGGAAGACACTTTTCCAGGCTCTTCTGTTGCACTGCAGCCAGGCAGATCTGGGTGGATTGCGTGCTTGGATGCAAGACTGCTGGGGAATGTGTTTATGCTATTTTAATGTGGGGACTGTAGCTGTCATTCTTCCATTCTGACATTTGGGGTCTGAAGGCCATAGGGAAATTGTAAGTACAAATATCTTAAGGTCAAAAGAGACTTGGAAAGTCTTGTAAGTTGGGCTTCTACTGTCAGGAAGATTATTATTATTATTATTATTATTATTATTATTATTATTATTATTATTATTATTGTATGACGCAGCAAACAGAATAGATATGCTGGATTTCGTATCACAAAATCACAAGTCGAACACTTCCCAAGTGTCTAGGACTGTGATGTATTTTCGGATTATTATTATTATTATTATTATTATTATTATTATTTGATACACAACAAGATGAGTATACAACAAACAAGATCACAATGCTGGCTGTTGTATGGGATCACATGTTGGACACTTCCCAAGTGTCTAGGACTATGTGATGTATTGGCAAATAATGTGTGCAGATCCAAGTACGGTGTCCTTTTGCAGTGCCAATTGTTTTTAAATGCAGGCCAAGGTCTTTAGGCACTGTGCCTAGTATGCCAATCACCTCTGGGACCTCCTTTACTGGTTTATACCAGAGCCTTTGCAGTTTCATCTTTAAATCCTCATATCATGTCAGTTTTTTCAGTTGCTTCTCATCAATTCTGCTATCGCCTGGGATTGCAACATTGACAATCCATACGTTGTTTTTTTCCATGATCATGAGGTCAGGAGTATTGTGCTCCAAAACTCCGTCAGTCTGAATTCGGAAGTCCCAGAGTAGTTTGACTTCATTTTCTGTAACTTTTTAAGGTTTATTATTATTATATTTATTATCTATACCCAGCTTTATCTCACCTGAAGGGGACCCAGAGTGGCTGGATTTTAAAATAACAACAAGAACAATTTAAATTATTGTTGTGGTGGTTGTTACTTCTTTTCTGCCTCTTCCCAAGATTTGAGGTGGATTATGACATAATTAAAATACAACAGCCTCCATCCTTGCAGGCTTTTAAACAGGGTCAGGAAGGCCATCTGTCGGGGGTGTTTTTATTGTGCTTTTCCTGCATGGCAAAATGGGGTTGGACTAGTTGGCCAATATGGTCTCTTCCAACTGTATTAGTCTAAATAGATAAAATGTAAAACCATTGGAAATGCAGATGGAAAACAACGGGTTTTCTGCTGCTATAAAGACTAGGGCATGAAGTAATGGATTCAAATTTCAGGAAAAGAGATTCCATATAAACATTAGGAAGGACTTCCTGATGGTAAGGAGCTTCTTGACAGTAAGCTCATTCCAGAAGTGGAATCAATTGCCTATAAAGGTGATGGGGTCACTTTCTCTGGACATCTTCCAAAAGGATCTGGACAGTTACCTTTAGCTGGAGGTCCCGCATTGAGTGAGGGGTTGGATCAGATGGCTCTCATGGTAATATCCAGCTTTTGTCATTCTGTGCATGAGGCAACTCATGGAGACAGAAAACAGAAGTTGAGTTGCTTTTTGCATTTCCCTGTTAATCTACTTTCTTTTTTACTTTCTAAAACCAGTTTCCCACAAGCAAAGCCATACACACCCTTGTTACAGAAAGCATTTTTCTTCATTTGTAGCTTTAGTTTTTGACCCTTGGTAGAGGGAATTTGGTAGTTATAGTACCGCTTGCAAGCTCTATTTTAGAACACGATCTACGGAAGTAGTGCAGACTTCCAGGTGAGAGCTCACTCATAGGATCAAAATGTTTTTATGTTTATTTCTGATATGCATATAAGCATATCTAAGAAATATTAACATTTTCTGACTATATCTCCCCAAATCCCTCACCCAAATGGCCACTGGTGCCAGGAGTCCATGTGGTTTAATGATAGGAAGGAACCGCCTGCATTGTGTCAGCTACATATTAAGCCTCTTGATATAAAATTCTTTAAAGGTGCAGCCTATGCAAGATGCCTGTCAATGTGAATGACGTGATGCAGCTCCTGTGCCATGTGTCAGAAGAGCGGAAAATGAAGGCGGCTGTCAAGCACTCTGGACGGGGCGCGTTGGTGGCCGGTGCCACCGCTTTTGTTGGGGGATTGGTGGGAGGCCCTCCCGGCATAGCCGTAGGTGAGTAAGCCATCTTATACCTAAACCCTCAGACGTGATTTGCTATTGCCTTCCTCTGAAATACAGCCTACAACACCTGCTATATCTTGGTATTCCTTCATCCAAGTACCAACCAGGTCTTATTCTGCTTAGTATCTGAGAACAGACATGATCTGGCAATTTACACCTCTTCAGCTGCCTGGCTACTAAGGGCCCTTCCAGACAGGCCTGTATCGTACCAGGATCTGTTCCTATGTTTTATGCTTTAAACTGGATGAGTCCACACTGCCATATAATCTGGGATAAACAGAAAACCCGGGATCAGATCCTGGTATGATATAAGGCCTGTCTGGAAAGGCCCTATGTATGTTTTCAGAATTGGAAAGTAAGCCCTTCAGATATTTCTCAGTCCTACAACCCCTACAGTTCTTTAGTAACACCTGGCTGGTGTTTTTGGAAATGATAAAGCAAAACATACACAGGATGGAAGATTCCCCATCTCTGTTCTTTGATAATGCTTTGTGATACAGCATGCTTCTCAACATGATTTGGTTGTCAGATTGTTCGCATTGGTGCCCTTATTTGAGCTTGAAAACAGTGTCTGAATATGGGGAAGATAAGCAGTAAGGCTTTGTGCCAAGTATAGTTTAAGATAGAATTAAGTTACGTACCAAGGTAGGCTTCTTCTACTTGAGACTTCCCTTTCGAACATATGGCCTACAGTTACCTTTATCCTTGTTTTTTCTAGCAAGAGCTGGAGATCACAATATCTGGAGGGATTTCCACCAGGAACCCCAGAAACTCACCTTAAAAGAGAGTCAGCTGTCCCGAGCAAAGGGATTCTGTGGTTGGGGTGTTGTGTGCTTTTTGGGAATGTATGGCTGTCTTCTAGAATCTTTTTTGCCTGCATCTGTCGCTGACATCTTCAGAGGATCTGATGGTAGTAAAGCGAGTGGAGTATATATACCTGTGGAATGTCCAGGGTGGGAGAAAAGAACAATTGTCTGTTGAGCAAGTGTAAAGGGCACAATTAGCAAACTAGATTTTTATGTGTGGAGTAGGATTCACCTGTTCGCATGTGAGTAACCATGAAGGTTATCTGTATCAAAGTAGGGTATCTGTATCAAAGTAGCCTTTGTTCCTTTTAAAGTGTTTGCTGTCTGGAAACATCCTTTGTCTTGGTGGTGTTTACTAGCTCTTGATTGCTTACTGCCTGGAGACCTCCTGTGTCTGGGTGGTGTTCATTATCACTGTGTTGATTTTAGACAGTATCAATATTGGTAGCCAGATTTTGTTTATTTTCATGGTTTCCTCCTTCCTGTTGAAACTGTCCATGTCCTTGTGGATTTCATTGGCTTCTCTGTACAGTCTGATGTACTGGTTGTCAGAGTGGTCCAAAATTTCTGTGTTCTCAAATAATATTCTGCGCCCAGCTTGGTTTATCATGTGTTCTGCTATTGCTGATAAGCCAAGCTGGGCACAGGATATTATTTGAAAAACACTAGAATCAAGATAGTGATTAATGAACATCACCCAGACATCTCAGTGATTCTGGCTGTGAAAGCCTTCGACAATACATGGATTCTGTGATGCTAGTGAATAGGGCACTGCAGGTGAAGATAGGCTCCTGGGGTATGATTATGGCAATGGGACCATCATTATTAAGGTGACTAGGAATTGTTATGCAACTTGATGATATCAAGATCATATATGGCTACCGGGAGGCTGACTGTGATGTTTTGAAATGTCTCTCTATGTTGCTTTCCAAGGAGGGGCCGTTGGTGGCTTGATCGGGGCCTGGATGACCAGCGGACAGTTCAAGCCCATTCCTCAGATTCTCCTGGAATTGCCTCCCGTGGAGCAGCGGAGGCTCTACGACCGGGCCTTCGCCATCATCAGCAATTTAGACTGGACTGACGCTGCACAGCTCATCGCCCTCGTCATGGGAAACGTGGCCATTCAGGAAAAGTTGCTCACCGTGCTGACTACCTACATCACCAATGAACTCAGAGCAGAAATCCAGTATGGAAGCTAGATTCCGACCTCAATCCGATTGTGTTTGACATTTTCTTCTTATTGTTTTTTTCAGGGTGCAGAGGATGTTTTTTATAGTGAAGAATAGATTTACTATGAATAAATGAAGTAGATCAAAGTAGTAGTCATCTTGGTAAGATAACAGTGATTCCTAAAAAAGAGTCACATGTGACTGGTTTGACTCCTTCCTCTGCTCCAATACCAGAATCTCTTTTCCCTAAACATTTTCCTTTGTTGCCCTTAATTGCCAGCACCTTAATTTTGATCTCTGTGTGTAATTGTGCTCACTTGAAGAAATACCTTGGCTGGGTATCCAAATAAGCATGGCTCTCTGGATGAGCAAGAGAATGCTGCAAAAGTAGTATTTCGGTAGCTGGTCAATGAGGGCATCTTATTCAAAGCTTGGATAAACTTAGTTTTTGAACTACATATCTAAATGCGCACAAGACTGGTTTAGGGATTGAAACTATGGCAGTCCTTGGAAGTAGGCCTGATCCAGCTGGCATTCTAATAAAATAATGCTACAGTGGGCAAGCAAGAGGATTGTACTGGTCAATGTGAATCTCTTAACATTAGATATGGATAACTTTGCTATGATTTGCTGTGTATTTTGGTATTTTTTTTCATAACACTGCTTGGAATGATCGTTGTCAAGATGCCTTGATTTATTTACCTCACTTATTGTGAAGGACATTTTTTTAAAAGAGCATTATGTGAGTGATTAAGACTACATTATGGTTCTGACTTAACAGCAGCTGGACAGATGAAATAACTTAATTTTGGATTTATTTGTTCTTTGTGTATATATATATATTTATATCTTGTTTTGTGTATGCATTTGTATCCTGCTTTTCTACAAAAAATGTTCCCATGGTGGATAACCACTATCACATGACCCCTGTATCCACAGGAGATATGTTCAAAGGCTCACTGTGGATACCTGAAACTTTGGATAATAATGAACCTTATATTTTGACTGTACATGTGCTGAAGCATACCATAAAATCACACTGGAGAACCAAGAGAAGCTCACAAACACTTTCAGCGTGAAATGTCTTTTTGGAGCATGAGTAAGTGAAACTCTGGATTTCAAATTTGTGGATAAGGGGTTTAATACTATATGTGAAATATGTTAAATGTTAAATGTTAAATATGTGAAATATGTTAAATGTTTCTCATTCACAACAACCCATCTAAAACTTCCTTAGATCCCAAAGGAAGACATAGGGCAAATTCTCATTCATCTGCTCTTTGGCGGCTGTCAAGTCAGCTGTGGGATATTACATATGTATTTTCCCACCTACATATTAATACTCAAAAGAACTGATCTTTTGTATCAGCCCCTTTTTTCTTTCTCTCCCAAACGTCATTTTCTGTGTGTGCTAGGTGGACATTCTCTTGTAGACCGAATGTCAGGATTTTTCTTAATCTTAAACATTAATTTCCTCTTGGGTTCTATGTTCATTTTGGGGAGGTAGGAGGCAAGCACAGTTCGGAAATCACAGATTGCCTTCCTTAAGTTCAGAGGTTCACTTCCTGTTAATGGACACTGAAGTTTCAATATTAGATATAGTTATACTCTGGGCCTTTACGGAATAGCTTGTCACTTACAAGAAGGAAATGCAATTGCAAGCCACAGTTGCTGTTAGGTTTGCTGAAAAGGGGCTGTGGTTGAGGAGGAGCTAAGCTGCACTATGCAGCAGGCCTACAGTAAAGAGCTAAAAAGTTTTCTTGCCTTATTTATTTAATAAACATCCTGCCTTCCACCTAGCTTCAAACCTAAGGTGCTTGCAAAAAGGCTAAGATAACAACAAAGTTCCAATTCCCAATTTGTGCAATTCTCTCCCTTTGGAGGCCTGATTGCTACCAACATTGCCCTATTTAGATATCAAGTAAAAATAGGTTTTTTACATGAAAGCTTTTTGTGCCAATCAGTTTTACGAAACTTCCCTGTATACATGGTTTTGATCTATTTTGAATGATTTTAACTCTTCAGGCCGGTCCTTTAGTCTTAATTGTTTGGTCTGCTTTGAGGTGTTTAAAAATATCTGAATTACCGTATATACTCGAGTATAAGTCGAACCGAATATAAGCCGAGGCACCTAATTTTACCACAAAAAACTGGGAAAACATTGGCTCCAGTCTAAGCCGAGATACCAATAAAATTACATTAATTGAGGCATCAGTAGTTTAAATGTTTTTGAATCTTTACATCAAACTGTAATTTAAGATATGATTGTTCAATTCTGATTAAATCATTATTTTCATCTTCTTCAACGTAAATGTGCTTATGTATCATTTTAATAATAATAGAGTGAAATAATAAATGTAATAATAATAAATGCAGTAAAATAATAAATGTAATAATAGAATAAAATAATAAATGTATTAATAATAATAAAAATAGAGTAAAATAAATGTAAAAGTAACATCAATAATAGAGTAAAATAATAAAGGTAATAATAATAATTAATAGAGTAAAATAATAAATGTAACAATACCAATAATAATAGAGAAAAATAATAAATATACCATATATATTTGAGTAGAAGCTGACCTGAATATAAGCCCACCAGGATCCTCACCCGAGTATAAGCCGAGGAGGTTTTTTTTCAGTCCTAAAAAAGGGCTGAAAAACTAGGCGTATACTCGAGTATATACAGTATTTATATGATTTTAAATGTGTTAGATTTTTTTGTAGTAAACTGCCCTAACATTTTTGGATAAAGGGTGAGATATAAATATTTAAATAAATTAACTAAGCTAGAACTAAAAACCCGATTAAAAAGCTGAAATTCAGAAAAGGTAACACTATTAGACAAGTTATATTAAAACACGATGAAATGTATCAAAAGTGTAAAATCATTTTTAGATTATAACAATAGAGAGAGAAAATGACAGTGAAGATGCTAAGAGTCACCAGAAGTGATCCAAGGCTGGATGCAACCATGCTTTGGCTTAATAGAATGCCATTCTCATTCTGTGCCTTCAAGCCATTTCCATCTTGTCATTACATTTTCGTGGTGAAATTGGTTCAGAGAGGGTTGCCTCCTCCGGTGCTGAAAAAGTGGGACTAATGCCCAAGCTCTCAACCTATTGCTTTGCTGTGAAACTACTTGGATTAAGTGATGTCTCTATAAGGGAGTCTGTGGTAGATTTCTGGTCAAGGCATTTCTTTGTGGATGACCACCCAACACCATCATCATCATTGGCTATCCCTTGCAGCCCAGTCTGATTGTCTTCCAAGTGTAGAGTCTTGGCGGTGGGTCCGCAAATGACTGTAGAGAACTATTCTGAATCCACATATCCTTTTGCGGTAAGTACATCCATTTCCAGGTGGAAGGGTTTGCTTAAGGTGCTTTCTTCCTCTTGATATGTTTCTCCCAGGGGATATCCAGTCCAACCCCCTTCTTCCTGCCATGCAGGAAAAGCACAATCAAAGCACCCCTGACAGATAGCCATCCAGCCTCTACCTAAAGACCTCCAAGGAAGAAGCCTCCACTAGACTCTAAGGCAGTGAGTTCCACTGTTGAACAGTCCTCATTGTCAATAAATTCTTCCTGATGTTCATTAATTCCTTACATCAGGGCTGCTCTCAAAGGAGCTATCAGAATGCTTTCCCAAATATTTAAACTTTGTTGTTGTGTATTTTTTAAAGGTCTCTGATCCTCATAGTATTCACCATAGGAAAGAAACTGTCCCCAGATTCTGGCGTTTGCAATGGTAATGGAATTCCTTTATTGCCGTGTGTTTCCCTTTATATCTCCAGAGATAGACAGGATTAGAAATGTCGTCCAAAACAATACAGCACTTGCTGCACAGAAAGCAACAGAAGGATAAGTGCCTTTCCTCCTGCATTGATGCTTCCCATCTCGCCCTCTGCCATTCTACCTTAGGTCTTCCCCCCCCCCCCCATTGCAAAACTGGTGACCATAACCCTGCTCTTGCAGCCTCAAAGTGGTTCAGGTGGCTGCTTAGACTCAACACCAGAAAACAAAACAGAGGTGAGTCAAAGAGCAAAGTCACTGTTGTGTTTCATGTTCGCAAAGAGACACTGAGAAATGCTGCTTGTAGTGTAATAGTGTTGGAGCCCCTGGTGGAGCAGCAGGTTAATCCGCTTAACTGCTGAACTTGCCGACCAAAAGGTCGCCGGTTTGAATCCGAGGAGCAGGGTGAGCTCTCGCTGTTAGCCCCAGCTTCTGCCAACCTAGCAGTTCGAAAACATGCAAATGTGAGTACATCAATAGGTACCACTCCAGTGGGAAGGTAAAGGTGCGCCATGCAGTCATGCCAGCCTCATGACCTTGGAGGTGTCTATGGGCAACGCCAGCTCTACAGCTTAGAAATGGAGATGAGCACCAACCCCCAGAGTCGGACACAACTGGAATTAATGTCAGTGGAAAACCTTTACCCTTTACTAGTGTAATAGATGACCCACTCACTTCATTACTGGCTTCTCAGTCTTGGCTCAATCAAAAATGCAGCAGAAGTTGATTAAATTTAATAGGATTCCCACTCCTCAAATAAAGATATTGCTGGAGTACAACTTCCCCCATTTCTGGCAGTGGTGATCCACTCAGATAACAAATGGAATCCAGTTACATTGGAACTAATTTCTTTCAAAAGGAAAAAATAAATTGGAATCGTGTTAACTTTGATTAGGGCTCCATCTTCATGGCCATATAATGCAGCTTGATACTGCATTATATGGTCACTGTAGACCAGTGGTTTTCAACCTGGGGTCCCCAGATGTTTTTGGCCTACAACTGCCAGAAATCCCAGCCAGTTTACCAGCTGTTCGGATTTCTGGGAGTTGAAGGCCAAAAACACCTGGGGACCCCAGGTTGAAAACCACTGCTATAGACTCATATCATATAGTTCAATGCTGGTGTTATGTGTAAGATACTCTGTTCTGAAGCATTCCTTTGCAGGTATCCTGAACCCATTCTCTTACTGGGTCTATGATAGTTTTTATATGTTTAAAAGAACAAAATCATGAGCGTACTGCATTATACAGTAAATTTTATTTTTTGCATAATAATAATAATAATAATAATAATTTTATTTTTATACCCCGCTCCATCTCCCCGAGGGGACTCGGGGCGGCTTACATGGGGCCAAGCCCAGGCAACAAGCAATATAAAACTCAGCTATAAAAACAAATCATAAACAAATAAAATCACATATACCAGTAAACAATAAGCACACTTTGATAAAAACCTGGGTTGGCTCCTAAAAAGGGTAGTGGGTAATGAGTAATTGCTTTACTAAGTATGACATACAAGTGTAACAAATAAGAGAGAAAAAGAAAAGTTTTTAAATTTTATTTATTTATTTATTTGCATCATTTACATAAAATTCATCATCTCAAGCACTGTCATCTATGATTTCCTCTGAAACAGCAACGTAAAGCTGCTTAATGAATTTGAAGATAAGAATAAGAGGTGTATTTTGGAGTTGGAAATGAGGGCATTGTCTCTCAAATAAAACTCCTATCCTAGTGATATTTCCCTGAAGTCCCAAATGCCACACTTTGCAGAGTCAAATAAGGAATGTTTGTCCACAGCTTGAATTGTTATTATATTTGCTCTGTTTGCATTCCAGGGGTAACTTTGCCTGAACTTTTTTCCTGGGAGACATGAGCTTTATTTTTAAATACTCAGGTTTAAATTACTGCAATATTGGAAAGTAAAAAAAAGTTTCATTTTTGGGAAGCAGTGTATTTATTGGAGAAGGGGGTCGATGGAAAGAGCAGAGTTGACAAATTCTCCTTCACAGCCTCTCTACTTCAGAAAGCATTGGAGGGACTCCAACTCAAATGCTGTGCTTTTGGCTTGTCGAAGGATGAAACTCAACACTTCGGGCGAGTCCAAAGTCAACAGACACACCAGACAAAGAGACGAAGAAAAGAACCACAGTCAACAGGAGCCTGGCAACAGAAGCAGATGCCTCCCACTAGAAATTATGTGAAATATCATAAGGTATGTTATTATAGGGATAAAATAGCATATGGGGAAATCCTTTGCTGTGTGCACCTGAGCAGATTCTCCTATGTATTTCTCATCCCCAAAGAGTGCATCTACATTGTAGAATTAATGCAGTTTGACATCACTTTTAACTGCTTTGGCTCAATGCTGTGGAATTGTGGGTCTTAGAAAAGGATGATTCTGACTTCGGTATTCAATGATACGCTTTTCCATTAGAGGATATTATCAAGGTCCATCATAGCTGCTCTTCTATGTCCTAGGGTGAATTTACATTATAGAATCAATGCAGTTTGACACCACTTTTAACTGATTTTGGCTCAATACTATGGAATCGTGGGAGTTGTAGCTTGGTGAGGCATCATCCCTCTTGGCAAGGAAGGATACAAACATTGAAAAAGTACAATTACCATGTTTCCATAACATTGAATCACAGCAGTTAAAGCCTTAAGTTCGCCGTGTAGATGCACCCTTAGTCATAGCTTGCAAAGCAAAACAAGAACTAAGTATGACATACAATCATCCTTACTCATTTGCTGGAAAACATGAATTTTAAATGCATTTTCAACATGAACGAATACCTCTTTAGGAATCTCTACCTCCTCAATTGCAACTCGCTGTGGTCAGCTTCCAGTGGAAGTTGCGCTGGAAGACTTAAAAAGTCTAGAGAAATGTTCTCTAGGACTCCCAACACAACTCTTGTGATCATCTCCTGACAACAGTTAACCATAGATTGGCATTGGAGGACCTAGAAATTTGTAGAGAGAACGTTGGCAACCCCCCCGCCCAAAGATTTATAGTTTCCTAAAGGGTAAAGCCAGAGTAAAATATAATGGTTCCTTTTTTGTGTGAAGTCTTTGCCACCCCACAACAGACCAGCAGCACCAAGATTCCCTTCTCATTATGTGTGTGTGTGTGGTTTTATATGTGCATTTATAGCAAAGTGTATATTTTTTTCTGCCCAAAATCACTAGGGTCAGTCACCATTCACTGATCCCAAAGAGGAATTCCCTGAACTCTTTCAAGGGTGGGGTGACCCTCTAACAAAAACCCATTGTGTAGGTTTTACTTGAACACTGAATTAACATCCAAAGCTTGGTTATTAAAAACCAGCAGCAGTTACCATACTTACATCTGCTCCTCAGAATTTCCCATAACTTTTCTGTATACTATATCTATTCCATAGATTTATAGAATGTGTAAACTATACTCTTATTCTAGCTTATCCTTATATGTATAAGAAACTCTCTGAACTCAAGGCAGGGCAGTAGCACTCAGGGATGTTTCCTGGCCAAGTTTTTAACTATACAGTAGAGTCTCACTTATCCAAGCTAAACGGGCCGGCAGAAGCTTGGATAAACGAATATCTTGGATAATAAGGAGGGATTAAGGAAAAGCCTATTAAACATTAAATTAGGTTATGATTTTATTTATTTATTTATTTATTTACAGTATTTATATTCCGCCCTTCTCACCCCGAAGGGGACTCAGGGCGGATCACATTATAACACACATAGAGCAAACATTCAATGCCCATAAACACATCAAACAGAGACTGAGAGACACACGCAGAGGCAAGTTAACCTTCTTCTGAGGGGATGTTCGATTCTGGCCACAGGGGGGAGCAGCTGCTTCATCATCCACACTGACGGCACTTCCTCATTCCAGGTCGTAAATTAGTTAATCTTGCTTCCCCACTTATAAGTGGTACCTTATCTCCTACTTGATAGATGCAACTATCTTTCGGGTTGCTAGGTCAGCAACGAGCAGGGGCTATTTTTTATTTTTAATTGACGGGTGCTCACCCCGCCACGGGCTGGCTCGAACTCATGACCTCATGGTCAGAGAGATTTAAGGCAGCTGCTCAACAGCTGCGCCACAGCTTAGTTTTACAAACTAAGCACCAAAACAAAATGTTATACAACAAATTTGACAGAAAAAGTAGTTCAATACGCAGTAATGTTATGTTGTAATTACTGTATTTACAACTTTAGCACCAAAATATCACTATATATTAAAAACATTGACTACAAAAATGGCTTGGATTATCCAGAGGCTTGGATAAGCGAGGCTTGGATAAGTGAGACTCTACTGTATTTGTGCTTTTAAATACATTACAACTGTACCCTTGGTTTGCTTCTGATATGATAAATAAATGTCTGGTGAGACTTTAATTGGGAACTCTGATTATTAGTTTTGGTTAGCATAATGGTTTCCAGGTAGTCCCCTCATATGATTATAGTCTAAATTCCATATCAATAATATATTTATCAAATATGTAAATAAACAAATCTGATAAAGGGAAATTACAAATCGCTTTGAATGCGATTTCCTGCTTCTTGGCAGCGGGTTGGACTGGATGGCCCATGAGGTCTCTTCCAACTCTACTATTCTATGATTCTAGGGCATCTTGTATTATTGTGCGCTCTCGTACTAAACAATCAGGACAAGATTCAATTTAAAAAGCCATAGCCCTGAGTCTGCAAGGCATGTTTTAGGAGGTCTCCAACTCATAGGATCGCCATAAACCAAGTCAGTTTGAAGTCAGTTAATAACCCCACCACTGCAGCCTAGGATCCATCTACACTGACCACATAATGCGGTTTGAAACTGCATTACATGATCAGTGTAGACTCATATACCGTGTTTCCCCAAAAATAAGACAGTGTCTTATATTATTTTTTGCTCCCAAAGATGCGCTAGGTCTTATTTTCAGGGGATGTCTTATTTTTCCATGAAGAAGAATTCACATTTATTGTTGAACAAAAAAATGAACATTTATTATATACTGTACAGTAGTTGTCATCACAAACCAGCATAACCAAACCAGACAAACTGTGACTCCTGTCAAGAATTTCTTGCTATTACCATTATTTCCATGTACAACTGGTATGTACATTTACCAATCCTTCGTGCTCTGGTGTTTTGTTTGGCGGGCGCTGGGCATGCTTCCAAACAAAAACTCTGCTAGGTCTTACTTTCTGGGGAGGCCTTATATTTAGCAATTCAGCAAAACCTCTGCTAGGTCTTATTTTTGGGGGATGTCTTATTTTCGGGGAAACAGGGTAGTGCAGTTCAAATGCATTATGTGGCAATATAGATGGAGCCATAGATTGAAATTGCAAAATAAGTGAAGTTTTAATCTATGAAGTGAAATACTTTTCAGTCACCAAATGGCTTTTGGAATCCCGCCGTTCCTTCCTGCAAAGTTTGGGGGTGAATTCCTGTTTTATGTTTCCTGCCTTTTAGCCGCGCTCATCTATCACACTTAATGGGAGGCATTAGCAGAGAGTTTGCAGCAATTAAGTGATGAGATGTGTGTATCGACGGCTCACAGCTTGGGGACATGCACTGATTTTATGATCCCTTGAAATAAGGAGATGAAAGCCTGCATCCTGATGTGAGACAAAAGGGGATTTGAATTCCAGAAGAGCCTTTTGTTTTATATGCTCTTTCTTCTGTTACCACCTCCCTCCCTTTTGAATTCTTCTGATCCTATGAGCAATAAAGAGTCAGAGGAACCAAAGTTCAGGATGCCCACCATTGTTTTTTTTTATTCCAATTAAAAATATTTGTGCTTTCCAATACGTTTAGAATTCTGCTTTATTTTCATTTCATGAACTTGAACATTTTAATTATATGGATGTGTACGTTTTTTGTATTGCATTTAAAAATAATTGGATAACTTGTTCTACAATAGATTTCAGAGCTATATCCATCACTAGCATCCTTTATTATCAATACAATACAAGTCCCATAACCATGGGATCGCTGTTGTATTGACATCCAACAAAACGTGTCCTCTCTAGGCATTTTCTAAGGTCATCCAGTACAATTTTATGGTATTCTAGAAATCTTTCATTTCAATAGCATTCACTATTATCCACAGTTTTGCATATACAGTAGAGTCTCACTTATCCAAGATAAACGGGCCGGCAGAACCTTGGATAAGTGAAAATGTTGGATAATAAGGAGGGATTAAGAAAAAAAGCCCATTAAACATAAAATTACATTATGATTTTACAAATTAGGCACCAAAACATCATGTTTTACAACAAACGGACAGAAAAAGCAGTTCAAATACACAGTAATGTTATGTAGTAATAACTGTATTTACAAATTTAGCACCAAAACATTGCAACATTTACTACAAAAACATTGCCTACTAAAAGGCAGACTGCCTTGGATAATACAGAACATTGGATAAGTGAGGCTTGGATAAGTGAGACTCTACTGTACATGTGAAATCCAGAGATGTATTCACCTGGATATATGGGAGATCAAATAGTATGGCCTCCCTTATCAGCAGGGAAAAAACATTGCTGGAGTTCAAAATCAGAAATGGTTTTCTTTCAGTCATTTCCAATTTAGGTCTACTCCACACATTGTCTTTCTTTGGTAGACTCTTAGCTCTAACAGATACAAAATTGTTCATATACTTGCTGCAGATTTCAATCCAGCATCTTAAATGTGAGTGATAAATATACACAAATGTCTATACTAGACAATGTCAAAGAGATAAGCAAACACTATAAAGGTTCAAAACATAAAAAGAGATGTGTATATTAGAGCATCTTGCAAAGGCCACAGAAATAGTCAGGCCTCTCTGAGTATAGAGCTATCTTCCTTCTATGTAAAAAGGATAAGCGAATACTATAAAGTTTCAAAACATAAGCCTTGATAATTACAGTTTCCTTTAAACATTACAGTCTGGAAGATACTACTGTGGATTATAACAGTTGACTGTACTTATTATTTTCATTATTGTTGTTAACTCTCAGGTAATATTGTATGTATATGGTGCTCTAAATTACATAGTGCAACTTATGTTTTGAAACTTTATAGTATTCGCTTATCCTTTTTACATAGAAGGAAGATAGCTCTATACTCAGAGAGGCCTGACTATTTCTGTGGCCTTGGCAAGATGCTCTAATATACACATCTCTTTTTATGTTTTGAACCTTCATAGTGTTTGCTTATCTCTTCGACATTGTCTTAAATGTGAGGCCAGCAAGCAGCAGATTTCAAGGAACCCATCACTTCTGGGATTAAACTTGCAAAGTGGGAGGAACCTTCTCCAGTTCATTTGCTCTATAACCGTCAATGCTTTTGCTTATTTTCCACTGGGAACATGGGAAAGGGGATTTTTTTGTTAAAACAGAAGCAACAACTGCAAAAAAGCTCTCGCCATCTGCCTGCTAAAGGTTCAGCTTGACTCTGTCATACCCGGAGCAGTACCAGGTTAATAACCGTTGCGGGAACAGATGGTTCCTTGGTACAAATATGTCCCTTTCTCCACACTCAGGCTTTCTCAGCTGTTTGAGGAAAGTGCTGGCATCACGTTTCTCGGTTTCCAAGGCTACGCTGATGCGGCTGGCATTTGGCACTTGGCATCAAGCAGCCGGGGAAGATAACGGGAGCTGCCATCTTAACAGCCGACAGCAGAACACTGGGGGGGGGGGGGGGGGGGAGGGGTTTACCAAGTGGCACCTTCTCGTCCCCAAAACAAGCACATCCTCCTCATTACAAAACCCAGTAAACACTGCTGCCGGGATTGAGAGACATGGACATTAACTACCAGTTTCTGGGGGGCCCTGGTGGCACAGTATGTTAAAGCGCTGAGCTGCTGAACTTGCGGACCAAAAGGTCCCAGGTTCAAATCCCGGGAGTGGAATGAGCTCCCGCTGTTAACCCCAGCTCCTGCCAAACTAGCAGTTCGAAAACATGCAAATGTGAGTAGATCAATAGGAGGGAAGGTAACGGTGGAGGGAAGGTAACGGTGCTCCATGCAGTCATGCCAGCCACATGACCTTGGAGGTGTCTACGGACGACGCCAGCTCTTCGCCCTAGAAATGGAGATGAGCACCAACCCCCAGAGTGGTCACGACTGGACTTAATGTCAGGGGAAACCTTTACCTTTTTACCAGTTTCTGACGTGCAAAACAAGTGAAAAGGTTGCAGTCTGGAGGAAAGACCATAGATCGAGAATGGAAAGTATACTTGCATATATCCATTCACAAGTTGGGGGACTCCTATTTGCAGTCAGCTCTCCACATCCATGGATTCAACATAGGCAAAAAATTCCAAAAAAAGCCAACCTTGATTTTGCCATTTTATATAAGGGAAACAACATTATTTCGCTGAATCCGGGGAGCAGAATGAGAGCCCGCTGTTAGCCCCAGCTTCTGCCAACCTAGCAGTTCGAAAACATGCAAATGTGAGTAGATCAATAGTTACCGCTCCAGCGGGAAGGTAATGGCGCTCCATGCAGTCATGCCGGCCACATGACCTTGAGGGTGTCTACAGACAACGCCGTCTCTTTGGCTTAGAAATGGAGATGAGCACCAACCCACAGAGTCGGACACGACTAGACATAATGTTAGGGGAAAACCTTTACTTGAGCATCCACTGATTTTGGTATCCATGAGGTTGTGGAAGCAAACCCCAGTGGATACAAATAGTCCACTGTATTATACAAACGAGCTAAGGATGTGTAGTTCCAGGTTATGAATCTAACTGCAATGCACAATGCCAGCCAATATTTATATTTGGATACCACACTGATATCCATAAGGATGGAGAGCCCCTAGAAGTGTGTTAAACCATAAATAATGGTTTGAATCACATGGATCAGTCTCAACATTATAAATTATTAAATGATGATTCAATACTTGTGTAAATCCAATTGATTCAGTTGGTCTCCGCTATTGTGACTGGCAACAGGTTTCAGGCCTATCTGTTTCAACTCAACTTGACCATTCAGGGCTAGCCAGAGCTTTCTTTCACTTTAGACAAGAGATTTTCTCAGCCTACAGGTCCAAGAGGGATTATTGAATGAGATAAGGCAGAATGAACCTTAGACCTACTGCCAATCCTCAGATTGCAAGCAAGAGTCATAGGACCAAATAGATCATAATTCAAGGTTACCCAGTGTGTTTCATATGTCAAATGCCTTGGCTCATTTTTGAAAGAACCTAGTACACAGGAAAATTCAAAGGAAACTCATTTATTTCAATACCAAGAATATAAAAATGCAGGTTTGCTGTGTCATTTGCTCCGTACATAAAAATACATTTTGTGACTTGGGAGTTGCTTTTTTCTTTGCTTGTTTGAAATCAAGGAATTCCACCAGAAACAAAACTAACAATGAGTATTAGGCAAAGAAAGGGAAGCATGAAACCTAAGATTTGAACCTTATATACACAGCCCCATTGATGACAATGACTAGCATTATAGATAAACTACTTGTTGATGAGTTACATAGCTAAATATTGTCTTCCGGCCCAACTCCCATCCTAACCTGACTTCCCAGACAGCCACCACTGCAAGCAACAAAGGTCTGTTCTGCAGTCAACTGGGATGCAGCAAACAGACTGTCCTGTCCCCTTCCTGACAGTGATCTCTAGTGTGACAATCGGAAGCAGGATCCTACTCCAGTTCCTCTTCACATGAAAGTCACTGCCAGAAGAGGATTGGAAACATCAGCCTGCTGTATCTGAATTGATAAGAGAACAGAGCTCCTTTGCTTGCATCAGCTGCTGCCTGGTATATCAGAACCAGAGGACTTACATATCCTATTGAATATGTAGGGATCATGAATACGAATCAGCTATGGATTTGTAACTCTGATTATGCATTTATAACAGTATTTGGGAATTCCACCCATTCATTTCCGCAGATATCCACACAAGCGTTACTACTGTCCATACTGGATTTCAGCTCGGAGCTCATTGGTGAGGAAATTCGTCATCACCCCAAGCAGTTTTGTTTGAAGGCCTGCATTCCCCATGACCAAGGCTGTGACCTGCGCCGCGTCGGTCCATTCCAGATTCCTAATTATAGCAAAGGCTTCATCATAAAGCTTCTTCTTCTCCCTGGGAGTCAGTTCCAGAATAATCTGAGGGACAGGTTTGAATTGTCCACTGGATAAGCGATAACCGAGGAGACCACCAACTGCACTTCCTAGATGAGAAACACAAAGGGGTGTTTTAAGTTGCCTTGCTCCCAAAAACTGGATCTCACAATCCAGAACTCAAGGGCAGATGCACAACTTCTGGACTTTGTTCATACTTGCACAACTTTCAGATCTAAGCACTGACCCAGAGCTTGGAAAAGGTACTCTCTTATTATTGGAAATTGGCAGACTTGGGGAGGTAGGTTCAACACCTTAGATCTCTTCTTTAGAGACCATTATTAGAAACCCAAGGCACTCTTGCTAGGGAATTCTCATAATTTAGAAAAGTTGGTGGCACAGTGCATTAAAGCACTGAGCTGCTGAACTTGCGGACCAAAAGGTGCCAGGTTCAAATCCCGGGAGCGGAATGAGCGCCTGCTGTTAGCCCCAGCTCCTGCCAACCTAGCAGTTCGAAAACATGCAAATGTGAGTAGATCAATAGGTAACGGGAAGGTAATGGCGCTCCATGCAGTCATGTCAGCCACATGACCTTGGACGTGTCTACGGACAACGCCGGCTCTTCGGCTTAGAAATGGAGATGAGCACCAGAGTTGGTCACGACTGGACTTAACGTCAGGGGAAAACCTTTACCTTTACCTAGAAAAGTTATCATATTTTGATAACTTCGGTTTGCTGCAAATTTGTTTTCATTCGTCCACAGACAACAAACACATCTTCTGTTATTATCCCTGTTATTTCCTTTTTAATTGTGCAGTCCTTACTTTGAAAGTAGTTGTTCTACTCCAGAAACTTCTTTTTTGGGGCTGCCACAAATTATGTCAAATTGGATGAAGCTCAATGAGAAATTAATTGAAAAACTCACCCAGGAACATCATGTTACATGGTGTTATATGAAGAAGACGATCATAAATGAAAAATGGGGTAGGATAGAGTATGGGAATGAAAAAGAACAAAAAGGGAGGGGTTGTGAAATAGGAGGTTTTGCAAAGTTGGATACTTCTGCTATAAAGACAATGGCATCCAACAAGGTTTTCCCTTTCGTAACAAAATGCATACATTACTTACCTACAGCAATACCAGGCGGGCCTCCCATTAAGCCTCCACAGAAAGCACCCATAAATGCTGCAAGTGCCCCCCGTCCGGAGTGCATCAGGGCAGCCCTCATCCCCCGCATTTCAGAGACACGGCACAGAAGTTGCATCATATCATCCAGATTGATGGGCATCTTGCTTGGTTTGCACCTTTACACGTCTTGGAAGATATGGAGCTAGAGCTTAGGAGTGAAGAAGACCCCCTAAAGCAGAGTCCAAGAGAAGAAGATCAGGCTACGACCCTGTGCAAACATCAGCAGGGGGTTCTGATTTCCAGAAAGCACCACTCAATACAGGTGGCTCTCCACATTTGCAAGAGTTAAGGGAACCCCACAAAAGTAAGAAAACTATAAGTAAAAAAAGTAAGTAAGAAAAGTAAGAAATACTGTACACACAACAACAGCATTTCCTCCCCAGAAGTAATACATTTCCTGTTTAATTTAACAGCTGAGGAATAAAAAAAATCTTACCATTACATCTTTAACAATGAAGAATTAAGGCATGTAACTGGAACCACATAATTACATGAGAGTAAGTCCTATTGAAACCAAGGTGACTTACTTGCTTGCACTGCTAAAGTAGATTAGTATCTTGCAGATTCAACTAATTTATGTATTTTTCCTCTTTGCTACGTTTTGCCATCTTGACCACCCTCTAATGTGGTTTGACTTCTAATAAGATTAAATGTTGGGAGGATATAGAGAGAGAATGAGAAAGGGCCAGGCATTCATTCCCTCAAGAATGGCTTGCTCAGGAATCTGTAAGAGAGATCTAGAAGAGATCTCTAGAGATCTGTAAGAGAGCAGCCTTCCTTTTGCTCTGTGAAACACCCTCTCTCTCTGTGTGAGACTACATCCCTGTTTAGAGATCCAGTTTTGTGATGCCTTTACATTAAATGTCCCCTGGTGGCACAGTGGGTTAAACCCTTGTGCCGGCAGGACTGCTGACTTGAAGGTTGGGTTGCTGACCTGAAGCTTGCCGGTTTGAATCCAACACAGAGAGAGTGTGGCTGAGCTCCCCCTATCAACTCCAGCTCCATGCAGATACATGAGAGAAGCCTCCCACACGGATGGAAATAACATCA
Source organism: Anolis carolinensis (assembly GCF_035594765.1). Classification (NCBI taxonomy): domain Eukaryota; kingdom Metazoa; phylum Chordata; class Lepidosauria; order Squamata; family Anolidae; genus Anolis; species Anolis carolinensis. The sequence goes on along the minus strand of NW_026943840.1, from coordinate 282,995 downwards.
AAACATCCGGCCATCCCCTGGGCAACGTCCTTGCAGATGGCCAATTCTCTCACTCCAGAAGCGACTTGCAGTTTCTCAAGTTGCTCCTGACACACAAAAAAGGTTAACTATCCCTATCTCTGATGCACCCTCTTCTTAATATTTCATTTAAAAAAATCAATTCCATGCAATATACCCTTTTCTTACTGTTACCCCTGTCATTGTGATTTCCCATCCTTATTTCCAGGTGTGGAATTTGCAATTGTAGAAGGGAGCTCAGCTGTTGTATTGTTGAGAGTGGTGTGGTAGAGAAATAGTGAAAGTACTGGTGTTCTTCATACATTTTCCTATAGCCATAGCCCCACGGAGAACTGAAAGAGGCAAGCAGATGTCTTGCTCTGTAACAAGCTTGCTGTAGTAACGTTCCTTGCATTCACTAGAAGCAGGGTTTTTATACAAGCAATGGGTCTTAACTGTACTTTCAAGACTATGCCATTCTAAAATGCTTTGCAATACAGGAGTTGCCTCTATAGCTTCATCCTGGTTGGACTTAAGCACGCTTAAAGGTAAAGGTAAAGGACTAGACATTAAGTCTAGTCATGTCCAATTCTGGGGGTTGGTGTTCATCTCCATTTCTAAGCCAAAGAGCCGGCATTGTCCATAGACACCTCCTAAGTCATATGGACAGCATGACTGCATGGAGTGCCTTTACCTTCCTGCAGAAGCAGTACCTATTGATCTACTCACATTTGCATGTTTTCAAACTGCTAGGTTGGCAGAAGCTGGGGCTAATAGTGGAAGCTCACCCTGCTCCCCGGATTCGAAACGCCAACCTTTCGGTCAGCAAACTCAGCAGCTCAGCGGTTTAATCTGCTGTGCCATAGGGGGCTCCTAAGAATGCTTATTACAGGCTGATTGAAATTAAAGGCACTTACAACTCAAAGCATGGTTTAGGTTGGATTTTTTTTTTCGTGTCAGGAGCAACTGGAGTTGCTTCTGGAGTGAGAGAATTGGCCGTCTGCAAGGATGTTGCCCAGGGGACGCCCAGATGTTTTGATGTTTTACCATCCTTGTGGGAGGCTTCTCTCATGTCCCCGCATGGAGCTGGAGCTGATAGAGGGAGCTATCCCCCAGGTGGGATTCGAACCTGGCAGCTTTCAGGTCAGCAACACAACCTTCAAGTCACAAGGCTTTAGTCCACTATGCCATCGGGGGCTCCAGGATCGACTTGAGAAACTACAAGTTGCTTCTGGCATGAGGGAGTTGGCCATCTGCATTGCCTTAGAGCATGGTGGAGTCTCCTTCTCTGAAGCTTGGATGGCCATCTATCAGGAGCGTTTGGATTGTGTGAGACAGTCCAGGCTTTTATCCCCTTGGCCACCGGAGGCTCCTTGTTTAGGTTGGATACAACAACGTGGCTGCTTGTTCATTTGAATTGACTGTTTTCTGTGCATTTCTCCAGGCAGAGTTTTCTTGGAAAACAGGCAAGAATTACACATAGATAAGTAAGTATACAAACATTGATTTGTGTCTAAAAGCAATTTGCCTATTTTAAAGAAACTCATTGTGGTTACTTACAATGCAAGTCTAGTCTTCCCAGAAATATGTATCGCATTCCCAGAGTGCATATTCTTTCAGAAAACAAGGTTCAGGAACGAAACCCCGCCTCATCTTGCATTCTGTTTATCCGTGACTGGACTCCAGAAACAAGACCAGAGTGCTAGCCATGTGATTTCATGTCACCAACCCTTGAAATTGCTGGCTCAGGTTCTTATCAGATCTAAAGCTGTTTTAGCTTCTACCTTACAGATAAGTTCTCGTGGAGAAAATGTTAAAATTTAATAGGACTAGTTCAGTAGCCTCTCCTATGTCCAGAATCTGTTGCTGTTGTTGATAAAGTCTTAATGATGCAAGAAGGACTGGACCCAAAGAGTACAGGTTTTGCAATGGGGGGCCCTAATGTAGAATGGCAGAGGGCGAGATGGGAAGAAGCAATATAATAATAATAATGATGATAATAATGATAATAATGATGATGATAATAATAATAATAATAATAATAATAAAACTTTATTTATACCCCGCCACCATCTCCCCAACGGGGACTCGGGGCGGCTTACATGGGGCCATGCCCAAAGCAATACAGTATAAACAGCATATAAAAGAACAACACATCACAACACAATAAACGATACAATAAATAAAAATATCCAATTACAGTACAAATCAAGGGGACAATGAGAACAAGGGCGGTCCACATGAACATTAAGTTAAAACTCGGGGTGAGAGAAACATAAAACAAAACCATAGCGAACAGGGTTATAAGGAAGTGGTATAGTCTAGAGGATAAATATTAGAGGGAGCAACAGAGAAGAAATATAAAATAGTTGAAATAGTTGCCTTTCTGTTTCTTCCTGTGCAGTGTCCTCAATGTCAAGTGCTGTATTGTTTTGAATGACATTTCTAATCCTATCTATTCCTATCTATGTAACCCAGGAACAAAAATCATGTTACATAGTGGCAGAGTCTCGCTTATCCAACGTTCTGTATTATCCAATGCAGTCTGCCTCCTGCTTGAATCCACAGCTGTTTCTCTAGGTAGCAAAGACTGAACTTTTAATGGATTTAACTTCCAACAATTTTGTTACTGTAAGTTCATTTTATGAAATTCTATCTTTATTAGTAGTCAATGTTATCTGTATATTGCGATGTTTTGGTAGTAAATTCATAAATACAGTAATTCTTCTTTATTCGTTCAGTCGTTTCTGGCTCTTTGTGACCTCATGGACCAGTCCACGCCAGAGCTCCCTGTCGGCTGTCATCGCCTCCAGTTCCTTCAAGGTCAACCAGTCGCATCCATCCATCTCGCCCTTGGTCGTCCTCTCTTCCTTTTTCCTTCCATCTTCCCCAGCATCATGATCTTCTCCAAGCTTTCCTGTCTCCTCATGATGTGGCCAAAGGACTTCATCTTTGCCTCTGCTATCCTTCCCTCCAGTGAGCAGCCATTGGGCATTATTTCCTGGAGGATGGACTGGTTGGATCTCCTTGTGGTCCAAGGCACTCTCAGGATTTTCCTCCAGCACCAAAGTTCAAAAGCATCTATCTTCCTTCGCTCAGCCTTCCTTATGGTCCAGCTCTCGCATCCATAGGTTCCTCTGGGGAATACCATTGCTTTGACTATGTGGACCTTCGTTGCCCTTGACATGTCTCTGCTCTTCACTATTTTATCGAGGTTGGCCATTGCTCTCCTCCCAAGAAGTAAATATCTTCTGATTTCCTGGCTGCAGTCTGCATCTGCAGTGATCTTCGTGTCGAGAAATAGTTATTACTGTTGGTAAAATGTATTGGTATAGTGTCAAATTGTGCTTAGAGTTTAAAGCTGCGTATGTAATCTAGAAGTGAAGAGGTTAAATGCATAGAATGGAAAAGAAACTGCTAGAGAGTAACGTTGGGAAGTTTCCGGTTGCTAGCCAGACATATGTTTAGAGATAAGAATGGAATGTTCACTCCTGAAGCATTCTCTGATGTAGTCAGATGGAGTCTGGTAATTGTCCGATCAGTCTTGTAAATAAGTTGTATATACAGTAGAACCTCAGTAGTCCGAGTTAAACAGGCAGACCTCAGCTCGGTCAACCCGGATCACTCGGATTACCAGGCTTCCTCTCCCTTTGGCGGCCGCTTGGACCCAGGGAAGAGGCACGCTTCCCGCATCCCTGGGTCCAAGTGCCCGCTGAACGGAGAGGAAACCTCTCCGTTCGGTGGGCGTTTGGGCCAGCCATTGAGCGGGTGAATGGGGAGGGCCGCAAAAGTCCTCTCCGTTCACCCGCCCGCCTGTGCCTCGGCTCCTTTGTCACGCCAGGGGCTGGCAGCACCGGCGCCCGGCGTGGCGAAGGAGCCAGCTGTGCATGTTGCTAGGTAGATAGCAAGCTACCTAGCAACACGCATGGGGCGCTCACCCCTGGGGCGAGCACCCAGTGTGTGTTGCTAGGTAGCTTGCTATCTACCCAGGAACACGCACACCTAGCCAGCCAGCGAGCAGGTGAACGGGGAGAGCCTTTGCGACCCTCCCCATTCACCCGCTCGGATTGCACGGAGGCTCGGACGAGCAGGGCTCGGACGAGCGGGGTTTTACTGTACTTAAATTAAGTTTGAGCCGCTTTGATAAGATGAGGAGTCGTGAAGCAAATTAATTCTGTGCGTTCTGAGCAGACAGCCAGAATCGTCAAAGCAGGAATTGAGACAGGGAAGGTGACTCGTCTATCAACCAACAATTACTACATACATTATCATGTATTGAATTGCTTTTTCTGTCAATTTGTTGTAAAACATGATGTTTTGGTACTTAATTTGTAAAATCATAACGTAATTTGACGTTTAAGAGGCTTTTCATTAATCCCTCCTTATTATCCAATATTTTCACTTATCCAACGTTCTGCCGGCCCGTTTATGTTGGATAAGCGAGACTCTACTGTATCTGTGAATGCTCTTTCAAACCAGAAACATCTGTTCCAGTCGAGGCCTTCTGTCGGCGGCTTCTGTGTCCTCTGTTCACGGGCGGCAGAGATTGGGAATGCCGCTCCCTTTGATACAACAGCTGCAGAGAATGGCACACAACTTGGGGAAAACTTAGTCAGCTGGAACATTATAAATGTGGCAGTGGAAAAAAGCTGTTTCCCATTAATCCCCCTTCTCTGGTTCCTGACTTCTGCAACTTGGAAGCCTTCACCAAATGACCGGAGAGCTTGTTTCCACACACCCACACACATGGGCCGTTTCAATGAAAATCATATGACTGGTGACTTACTCTGGAATTCTGTTTTAAAGTCATAAACATGACCGGATGGCTTTCCCATATGAGCCCTGCTAGTTTGCTGAATAGAGAAACGAGGAAGGCAGACACAATGCCCTCACTCCCATTCTTTCTCTCCAATCCTTCAAACTCTGTGCGGCTGGATCTGATAACGAATGGCTTTCCCCCTCCGTTTTTTTGACATGCTGTAAGCATGACTGAATAGGGCTTTTAAGTCCTGTCATCACATTGTCACGTACTGTTATGTAGCCCATAATGGTGTGGGAAAGATTTTTTGCTTGGATCATCATGCTGCTCCCACTTTAATCCGCAGACAACATGGCCTCTGGTTTCGTATCACGATGCCCTATTTATTCAAATATAATGCTCACTCTTTTCAGCGAAATTACCTTGTAAAAAATAGGGTGTGCATTAGATTCGTATAATATGGTAATCTTAGTGCGGAGCCAAAGCAAAAGGGGAAGATGCTTCAGCAGCCCTGGAGCTCCAATTTGAGGGACTTCATCTCTAATTTGATTGCCACGGCTCAATGCTGGGATCTGTAGTTTGGTGAGGCATCCGCATTCTTTGGCAGAGAAGGTTCAAGACCATATAAAACTACAGCCCCCATGATTCCTTTTAACTGAATGAAAGCAGTTAAAGTGCATTCATTCTACAGCAGAGATGCAACCCAAGGTTTTCCTTTCCATTGCTGGAAGCTTTGGTGCTCCAACACTTTTGTTTTCAAAGAAGGAATTATAAGCTGGCAGCAACTGAAATGCACACCTTTTTTGGCCATATTATAAAGAGTGCACTTTTTCCCACCATGCGTTACATTCAGCAGGGGCCGGGCTGTGGCACAGGCTGGTTAGCAGCCAGCTGCAATAAATCACTCTTACCAAGAGGTCATGAATTCGAGGCCAGCCTGTGTCAGGGTGAGCACCCCGACAATTAAAAATAAAATATAGCCCCTGCTTGTTGCTGACCTATGAAACCCAAAAGATAGTAGCATCTATCAAGTAGGAAATGTAGGTACCACTTATATGTGGGGAGGCTAATTTACGACACCATAAAAATCATCCAACTGCTGTTGGAATGAGGAAGTGCCGTCGCAGTGGATGATGAAGCAGTTGCTCCCCCTGTGACCGGAATCAAGCATACCCTCAGGAAGCTGGAGGTTTAAATTGCCTCTGCGTCGGTCTCTGTTCTATGTTATATGGCATTGAATGTTTGCCTTATATGTGTACAATGTGATCCGCCCTGAGTGTCCTTCGGGTGAGAAGGGCGGAATATAAATACAGTAGAGTCTCACTAATCCAAGCCCCGCTTATCCAAGCCTCTGGATAATCCAAGCCATTTTTGTAGTCAATGTTTTCAATATATCGTGATATTTTGGTGCTAAATACGTAAATACAGTAATTACAACATAACATTACTGCGTATTGAACTACTTTTTCTGTCAAATTTGTTGTATAACATGAAGTTTTGGTGCTTAATTTGTAAAATTATAACCTAATTTGATGTTTAATAGGCTTTTCCTTAATCCCTCCTTATTATCCAAGTTATTCGCTTATCCAAGCTTCTGCCGGCCCGTTTAGCTTGGATAAGTGAGACTCTACTGTACTGTAAATAAATAAATAAAATACTCTTCTTGGTTTCAGGGTATCGAAAATTGAGTTGTGAATTAGATTCGATGGTGCCTGGAACAATTGGCCACCTTGATTAGCATTGAATAGCCTTTCAGCTTCAAGGTCTGGCTGCTTACTATACAATGCTAATCAAGGTGGCCAATTGAAATATTCACACCTGCCTCAAACAGACAAGAGTTCTTTCTTACACCCTGGACATCATTCCACAGATATATAAACCCCACTTGACTAGTTTCCAACATGCCTCACAACCTCTGAGAATGCCCGTCATAAATGCAGGTGAAACATCACGAACAAATGCTTCTGGAACATGGTCATACAGCCTGGAAAACTCACAGCAACACAGCAAAGTATTTACATTGGTTTGGACTTGATTAGGCAATTAAGATCCATTAAGTTTACAAAAGACTTGCTCCTGGTGATGAAAACTTCTGTTTGAAACATTTGTCTGGATGTCTTGGCTCTTCTTGAAATAATGGCTAAGAAGATTATCACGATAAAGGCTAATAGTACTTCAAATTTTACTACGATTTCACTGGCGACCAAAACTCAGCTCTCTGGGAATGGCATGCAAAAGACAGAATCCCTTTATGCTGGGTTATTTTCCAGTCTTGAATTAACCATCTTTAATACTGCATTGAGTCTAGGTAATATTTAATCAGAAATTTATCCATCAACTTCAAAAGGTAAAAAAAATCCCGACGCGATTAATTGATTTAAACAAAGATTTCATCGGCCACCTATTATAATGTAAACATATAGGTAACTGAATAAAAACAAAAACCAGCTGATTAGGAAACAACATCTTTAAGCTATTAAGTAATATTTTTACCAGAAAAACAACATATCAAAAATAAGATAATGCTAAAATATTCACACTCTGATTAAAATAGGTTGAAGCAGCATCACAACTATCTAAGGACTCACAAAAAGAGTAGTTAACATACATTGATATTTATACATATATATATATAACGTTGGTGCGAAGCATGTCTGAAAAATGATGCCATCAGCTCAAGACGACAGTGGAATTTCCTGCATTCACTTTTTAAAATTGTGTCAGAAGTGACTTGAGAACATACTGCAAGTTGCTTCTGGTATGAGAGAATTGGCCATCTATAGAGACATTGCCCAGGGGATGTGTTACCATCCTACTGGGAGGTTTCTTTCATGTTCCTGCAAGCTAGAGCTGACAGATGGGAGCTCACCCCATCTCGTAGATTCAAACTGGCAACCTTCAGGTCAGCAGTTCAGCCGGCACAAGGGTTTAACCTTTGCATTCACATATAACATTAATTTTACAGTGTAGATGCAACCTATAGTGTTGTATTCACATGCAATATTAAGTTTATAGGTTACATTTACACTGTAGAATTAATGCAGTTTGATACCACTTTAACTGCCATGGCTCAGTGCTAGGCAATGGCGGGACTTGTGGTTTTACAAGGTTTTTAGCCTTCCCTGCCAAAAAGTGTTGGGGCCTCACCAAACCACATATCTCAATGGAAGTCTCTACTACAGAATCTATTTGCTGTTTGTATACAGTTTCTTCTAATTGTCATCAATTCTGATAGGGAATTGGCAACAATCCCTAAGACCGGAAGCAATAAACACAAATTCCACAGATACCGCAATAATGTTAAAGTTCACATCTGTGATATATGGACGAGAGAACCTGCTTTCAAAAAGAACTCAGTTTATAGCACCATTCTGTTCAGAAGTGGCAAATGTTTAGCACGTAACTGTAATTTAAGAAAGTAAATTAAAATAATTGGCCTTCTGGCCTAGACAAAAAAGGCAGGAGCACCGACAAATTAAGTTCGGAAATTAGTGTTTCAAAAAATACCTTCCCGTAATGGTGACAAACATGGCACTTATGGGCGACAATCTTCACAAACAAGAAGCTGAGAAGTCGGTGCCTGTGTTATTTTATTATTCTGAAGAGCGTAAATAAAACAAAAATATGAAAGCTAAGGAATATTAGACATTCAGGTTCCTAATATAGTACCACTGTTAGGAGCCAGAAGTTTATTTTATAAATGGCTGAGAATATGTTTACAAGCATCCATGGTTAGAATTCTCTTAATATCTGCTTCTGCATCAAGCTGGCCCTAAAGAGCTCATTCTTTTGCTAAAAGCTTAATATAATGGCTTTGAATCTTGGAACAGAATACTATTAAAACCCTAGATTAACTTTACAGCCACGTAAATATAGGTTGGGTATCCCTTATCCAAAATGCTTGGGACCAGAATTGTTTGGGTGTTTTTTGTATATGTATACAAATGAGTTAACTTGAAGACTGGATCGTACTCTAAACACAAAATTAACGTATGTTGCAAAGGTAAAGGTTTTCCCCTGACATTAAATATCTGACTCTGGGGGTTGGTGCTCATCTCCATTTCTAAGCCGAAGAGCTGGCATTGTCCATAGACATCTCCAAGGTGATGTGGCCACAAGCATGACTGCATGGAGAGCTGTTACCTTCCCACCGGAGCAGTACCTATTGATCAACTCACATTTGCTTATTTTCGAACTGCTAGGTTGGCAGAAGCTGGGGCTAACAGCGGGTGCTCACTCCACTTCCCGGATTCGAACCGCGACCTTTTGGTCTGCAAGTTCAGCAGCTCAGCCCCCACCAGGGGCTCCTTCATATATGCATAGCTTGAATGTAATTTTATACAATATCTTTAATAATTTGTGTACATACTGTATATACTCGAGTACAAGCCTAGTTTTTCAGCCCTTTTTAGGGCTGAAAAAGCTCCCCTCGGCTTATACTCGAGTGAGGATCCTCGCTGGCTTATGTTCGGGTCGGCTTATACTCAAGTATATAGGTAATCAGACTTAGACAGTCTTATCTTATTAAAGTCTTATTATTATTATCATAAATTACAATTTTATGTAAACATTCAAAAACATTTAACTTATTGATGCCTCAAATAATGTAATTGTATTAGTATCTATATTTATTTTTATTTTTGAAATTTGCCAGTAGCTGCTGCATTTCCTACCCTCATCTTCTACTCGGGTCAATAGGTTTTCCCAGTTTTGTTAAAAAATTAGGTGCCTCAGCTTATATTCAGGTCGGCTTATACTCGAGTATATATGGTAATAAAATTTGGAGTGCATTGAAGCATGTAAAAGCAAATGTGATCTATAGTTCTATAAGTCACCATAATGCCCTGGCCATGTTCGATGCTATTTGCTTTCAGAAGCTAAGCAGGGTCAGGCCTACTTAGTATATGGGTTGAGAAACCACTAGGGGTGCATCTATACTGTAGAATTAATGCAGTTTGACACCACTTTTAACTGCCATGGCTCCATGCTATGGAATAACTGGATCTGTAGTTTTACAAGGTCGTTAACCTTCTCTGCCTCACCAAACTACAGCTTCATAGCCTTGAGCTCTGGCAGTTCAAGTGGTGCCAAACTGTATTAATTTTACAGTGTAAATGCACCCTTGATAACGCTAAGAGAGCATCTTGCTTGAAACCGTGGAGAGTTATTGCTCAAGTCAAAGCCCAGAAGGCAAGGCTAGATAATAAATAACAGTGTCCTATGTTTTTCAGAAAACTAGATTCCTTCCTCATATATGGCTTGGAGCATTCGCATGGCGATACTTCCTATTCTAGAATGGGAGAACTACGTCAAACTCCCAGACTAAAACAATGCAGCCTTCCCTGGTATATTCCACAGGTTTTTAACTGCATTGAAATCCAAACCGGGACAGTGTCAGCAGTAAAAATAATTGCAAGTCTCAGCAGGATTGGAAAATGTTCATTATTATCTGGCATATTCTGGACCAAAATACAATTCTGCCTTTGACTTCCTTAAAAAAGCGACACGAAGTTTTGGGCTATGATTTCCACAATCCAACCCTTGGTCATGTTAACCTGATAAGCCCTCCCTTTGTCATGGAATATTATGCTATGTAATACAATTTTTGTTTCTGAGTTATAAATGTCATTTCCTATTTGGTTCTATCATAAAAACATGGAAAAGGTTTATCAAAACTACAAAAATGAAGTTTCCGGAGTCTAAAAACTACTTTCAAAGTAAGTACCACACAATTAAACAGGAGTAGCACTTTCAAACCAGGAACCAGAAAAAATCAAATTTTGTTACATAGTGCTATGGAATTAAAGGTAAAGGTTTCCCCTGACGTTAAGTCCAGTCGTGACCGACTCTGGGGGTTGGTGCTCATCTCCATTTCTAAGCCAAAGAACCGGCGTTGTCCATAGACACCTCCAAGGTCATGTGGCTGGCATGACTGCATGGAGCGCCGTTACCTTCTCGCCGGAGCGGTACCTATTGATCTACTCACATTGGCATGTTTTTGAACTGCTAGGTTGGCAGGAGCTGCTATGGAATTAAACCGCATAATTATAAAGTTACTCCTCTGAAAGTACATTAAGGCAAATGTGTGTGCTTTGGAAAGAAGAACAAGGTCCCCAAAATTAATTGAGGTCAACTGTGGAACGATGACCAAGCCACGTCCGATGTGTAAAATTCGGCCTCCGGCGACCATTCCAGTCGATCCTCATCGGATCGGTCACTATCGTCCCCGCTGGAAGGTTCATAGCCAGACAAAGGAGATGGGACTCGTTTTGACTGCTCTTCAGCTTCCTCTTTCTCCGCCATTAGCTGTTTATAGCACAGATTGCAAACCCTCAATGGCTTTGGGGAGAGCCGGGGCATGAGAAACCGCTGCCTGGAGCATTCTCCGCATACAACGAAGCCGCACTTCCGACAGTGGTGCCGCCGAGTAAGAGCTGAGAACTTGGTTTGTGTGCATCGCATGCAGATATCGGTGGCCTTGTCAGGGATCCATGGGGCGGCGTGTTCGGTGGGGGGTGGCTGGCCCGTCTTGGACAATAAAATGCGGATACACTCCTCCAAGTGGCTGATCCATTCTTTCCTCTCAGTCAGGGAAGCGGCCGACACCACAAAAGACTTCTTGGCCGTCTTGATCATCCACCGGTTCTTCATCTGCAAGGTGTCTGGCAACGTTTCCAAGGTGACTTCGTCCAGCGGTATGATGTGCTGGGAGCTGTACTTCCTCTTGCTGATCACAATGCTCCCGTAGACGAGGATGTCGTTGAAAAGAAAGAAAATCCGTGGCTTGGCCTTTTTGCGGCATTCTTTGGTCAAGATCCCTTCACCCAGGAGGACTCTTCCCGGCACAGCCAAGGGCTGCCCAGAGGTGCCAAAGCAGCTTTCCACAGCGGCAATGCGCTGGCTGTTAATCTCAGTATTCGCCAGGTGGTCTACCATCTTGGATGGTCACCTAAGGGGAAAAGAAGAATATCAAACAGAAAATGTGAGTTTTCCAAGAAATAAAAAACAGAACTGTGAATTTTTCTAATCCTTCAAATAACACTATGTAATACAATTTTTGTTCCTGGGTTATAAATTGTTATAGGTTGTAGATATAAATAAATAGAAGCTTTACTACAGTTTCTGAACCAAGATATATCCTGCAGTATAATAAAGTGTCACTCAGGCTTGTGCAAGAAGTAACAGTATCTTTACTTCAGTTCAAAAGATCAAACAGGGCAACAATATAAACAGTAGTCTTTCTGAATTCACAGAGGGAATAAACAGTCCCTTTAAACTGTCTTTAAATATGCCTCATTTCCTTCTAATCAGGCTTTGGAGAGATGGCAGCCATTTCCTTTCCTAGTCAGCGCTATCACTCTCCAAGGTGAAAGTGGCAGTTAAAACCATTCATCTCAGCAACAAGCTAGAGACAGTAGCCAATCAGAATTCTGGCTCCTGGCTGGCTCAGTCAATCAGCTATTGACACATGCCTTTCCAGACAAGCCATTACATCATGGTGTTATTTTACAAATCTCCACATAAATGTCATGTCCTACTATAGTTTTTCAATGAATGTTTGATAAATTTGTTCTGATAGTGGTTTCCTCTGCCTTCCGCAATCTAAACAAATTTAACCAAGTAAACTCTTCAACAGGTTTGCTTCAGAGTTGCCAGAAGTCGGAAATGACTTGACTCAACAACAGCAACAAAACAACAACGTTCTCAATACAGGGATTCAAGACAACACACACATTACACTATATAACACGATTTTTGTCCCTGGGTTATAAATGTCATTTCCTAATTGGTTCTGTCATAAAAACATAGAAAAGGTTTATTAAACTGCACCAACTTTGTTTTTGTAGAAGGGACACCCTGCAGCACATTTTGCTGTGCTTTTTCAAATGGTTATCTCATTGAGTCTCAACCAATTCAATATATCAGTATATATGTGGCAGCTGCAAAAACAAAGTTTCTGGGGTAGAACAACTACTTTCAAAGGACCGCACAATTAAATAGGAATAACACTTTCAAAACAGGAAAGGAATTTTTTCAAATTTTGTTACATAGTGATGTTAGATTAAAAATAAGATCAAAATGCATATACAGTAGAGTCTCACTTATCCAACATTCTGGATTATCCAACGCGTATTTGTAGTCAATGTTTTCAATACATCGTGATATTTTGGTGCTAAATTCGTAAATACAGTAATTACTACATAGCATTACTGCGTATAGAACTACCTTTTCTGTCAAATTTGTTGTATAACATGATGTTTTGGTGCTTAATTTGTAAAATCATAACCTAATTTGGTGTTTAATAGGCTTCTCCTTAATCTCTCCTTATTGTCCAACATATTCGCTTATCCAACGTTCTGCCGGCCCGTTTATGTTGGATAAGTGAGACTCTACTGTATGTGTTATTTTCAAGCAATTAAACCATCCATACTGGTAGCTTATATTTTACAATTTTGAATAGTTTTGTTCCCAGAAGCTCACTTAACACTCCCAGACAGGATCAACTGGTCCTAGACTTAAGAAAACACTCTCCTAGGCTTAAAAAAACATAGCTTCACAACACACATTATAGGGACAGCATGCAGATATGGACAGGCTGAGTCATTTCCTCATGCGCAACGGTAATCTGAGCTTTACAAAGAGCACACATGTGTTCCTAAAAGTACACACAACACTTAATATAATTTCATTCACCAGGAAACATAAGAGCTCAAAAACTAAAGATCAGAAGAGGCCCAAGTTCCTTTTCTGCAGGAGCTTTTTAAAAAATCCAACATTGCTGTAGTTTTGTGTATGTAACATACTCTTCCTTGAAAAGCTAAGGAACTACTGGGCAACTTCTAGGAAATGTTTTAGGAGAAGAGAAAAAATTGCTAGCAATCTCATGTTTCCTACATGTGGCTCAAGAGTCATTATCACTATCAGTGGAAGGAACTCAAGGAAAGTCCATGAGTTCATATTTGTTTCATGTTCAAGTTCTATGTTGTGACACAACTGGGAAATATCTCAAACCAACTTGCCTTTCTTTTGGTGAAAATTCAAAGTATATAACTTTTTGGTCCACATTAACAGCAAAGTAGCATCACAGAACTGGTAAAAACTGACCAAACAGTCTATTTGTGACTCTAAAGAGAACCACAGCCTATTGTAGACTGGTGCAACTCAAAGTGGTTGTCCGTGGACCAGTCGTATTTTGCAAGCTACTGGATCACAGTCTATGAAGAATGTCCAGGATGAAAAGAAATTGTTCTACTGTACTTAATAGGCACACATTTGGTGCTGGACCTCGTACACTGAGAAAATAGGGTTCTCCACACAGTACACCTTAAGAATAGGTCTCTGTAACACATGCACATGCTCCAAAATGGCTGCTACAAGGAAAGACAATCCCCCCAAATCACAAGTCTGTCACCCATAAAGAAAATTGCCTTACCCAAGCGGCAAATATGGTATCCTGTCAAACTCCAAATCCAGGCATAGGTTGGATCTACACTGCTGTATAATGCATTTCCAAACTGCATTATATGGCAGAGTAGATCCAGCACTGAACTACATTGTATGATTCTACACTGACCATATAATGCAGTTCCAATATATTATATTATTATATATTATGTACCGTATATACTCGAAGATAAGCCGAGTTTTTCAGCCCTTATTTATGAGCTGAAAATGTTATGATTGAGCCTCATGGCTCTGCTTCTGGCAGACGTGGACGTAAGATACTCTCGAGGAGCGAGAAAGAAAGAGGCTGCGAGATATCTTTGCAGAACCATCTGACGAAGAGTCTTTTAAGGGGTTCACGGAGAGAATGGAGGAAGAGCTGGTTAGCTCGGAAGAGGATGAGATGGATTGGACTCGGGTAAGGGAGGAGTTGGGTGCCACTGGCAATAATGGGATGGAAGATGAATGGGGACCTTCAGGATTAGACCCATGGACAAGCTGGAGGGATGGGACGGGATCCACAGCTGGGGATGCTGTGGGGCGTAGTCAGAGGTGTTCCAGCTCTGATGAGGAAAGTGATGAGGAAACGCCGGGGTTAAGGAGGGCAGCTGATAGTGATGAGGAATTGTAACTGGCATAAAATGAGGCTTGGGAGCAATTGCAAATTGCGTTGGGCAAGGTAATCTGGACGAACGCTTGGGATCTGTGTGGGACGCTTTCCTGAAGACTGGTGTGTTTTCGTGTGCTGATACGTAAGTTGTTTTGGAATTTGGGTTCAGACGGCGGGAGGAATTGTGTGGGCTTTTGTTTGTGCAAAACCTCTGCTTAATCTCAATAGCTTTGACCTTCCGTCGTCTTCTTGACGGACGCCATCTGCTACTCTGGATTTACGGACTGAAAACTGACTACGGGCTCGCTTTCTCCTATTGAACTTGGAAAACTGCAAACGTCTGATTCTGCCTCTCGACCTACGGAACGAACTGGGACTACGCTACTGCTTCAATCCTTGGCTGCTGAGTTTGTATTGGAAATTTGCCTTGCTGTGTGAAGGAGTGACTCCTAGTTACTCAAAACATAGTGCTGGCAGCAGAGAGGCATCTGCTGCCAATTAGTTGCATTCTTTTGAACTCTTTGTTTCCCAGCTTCTGTTTGTTTATCCCCAGGCTGAAGCAAGCTGTTTTGATTTTACCCGGATTAAACTCCGGTTTAATCCGGTTTATCTTTTGAACGTTTTTCTTGCCCCTTTTTGTTTTTAAAGGCTAAAGTTGCCTTGCCCTTGTCTTTTACGGGCATTTTGAGTTCTGTAAATCCAATAAACTCTGTTATCTTTGATCTTGTGGCGTTCTGTCCTTGACAGAAAAAGCCTCTCCCGGTGTTATGGTTGAGCCTTCGGGCTCCGGTAATAGAAGAAGGGGTCATAAGACTCCTCGAGAGTCAGACTCTTTCGAGGAGCGTGAAAGAAAACGGCTCCGGGATTTGTTTACAGACCCGACAGATGAGGACTCATTTGAGGGTTTTTCGGAGGGTTTGGAGGAAGAGATGGCCAGCTCGGAGGAGGACGACATGGAATGGACTCGTGTGAGGGAGGATTTGGGTGTTGGGGAAACAGGCAATGAAAGCATGGGAGGTGATTGGCGGGTTGCAGGATCAGACCCATGGACTGGCTGGAGGGATGGAGCGGGATCCACAGCTGGGGATGCTGTGGGGCGTAGTCAAAGGTGCTTAAGCTCTGATGAGGATGATGATGTTGGGGCACCTGGAATTGGGATGGCAGCTGACAGCGATGATGAGCTTGAACTGGGATAAATTGGGGTTTGGGACCAATGTCTAATTGCGTTGGGCAAGGTAATCTGGACGGACGCTTGGGCTTTTGTTGGGGAACTTCCTGAAGACTGGTGTGATTCGTTACTGGATACATAAGTTTACCAAGGACACTGGGCATCGACGGCGGGAGGAACTGTGCGGGGTTTTTCTCTGTGCAACTTGTGTTTAATCTCGATAGCTTGGACCTCCGTCGTCTTTTTGACGGACAATATCTACTCGCACTGGATTGACGCTGGACTGACTGACTTCGATTCCGGATTATCCCTTCTGCTGGCTATCGGTGAGACCTTTGGATTTCTAGACGACTACGCTTGGCTATTGACCTCTGGACCGGATTGGGACCCTGCTGACTGCCGTTACCTTGACTGCTGTGCCTGGACCTGGATATCGTTGGCCGCTGAACCTTAAACTGAATCCTGACTACGACCACGCTTTTCGTTCGCTGCAGGAAGGAATAAACAAGCCTGGTTTATTCTCCTGCTGTTTCTGAGTAGCAGAGAAGAATCTGCTACCAGTCTGTTGTTTACATTCTGACTCCTGTTGATCCTCTTTTGTTTGCATTGTTTGCCAGGCTGAAGTAAGCACTTTTGATTTAATCCGGATTATACTTCTGTTTAACCCGGTTTATCCCTTTGAACCGTTTAAGCTCAAACTGAGCTGTTTTTTGTTACTTATCACACTGAAGTCAAGTGTTTGCCCTGTTCTTTGTTTCCTACGGGCGTTTTTAGTTCTGTAACCTCAATAAACTGAGTTTTGTTTTACTCGCTGGCATTCTGTCTGTGACACCTGGCTTATAATTGGGTCAAGGTCAAGCCAGTAGAACCTGGAGGCGGGTTGCTTGTGATATATGATATATTTATCTCTCACCTTACCCTCCCTTATCAGTGTTTTCTTTTCCAAAGTCTCCCTCGCTCTGCAAGTCAGGATATATATATATATATGTGTGTGTGTGTGTGTATATATATATATATACACACACACACACACACACACACATATATACATATATATATACACATATACCCATTAATCTTATAGAAGCATTTTTCCCCGAAATATTTGTTAATCTCTGCTACAGATATATAGACATTTCCCCCTGCAAGCCTTTGCAATCCCTATGTACCTTTATATTTGTATTTATCTATCTATATACATTAATTTTATATATGAATTTCCCCCTCATATGTTTGCAAGTCTTTGCAAATCCTATAAACATATAGATATCTAGAGATATCAATGTACCTGTATATCTGTATCTGTGTGTATACATTATTTTATATATGAATTTTTGCCTCATATGTTTGCAAGTCAATGCAAATCCTATACAGATATTATTATCCACATAGAGAGAGGTCTAGATAGATATATATGAATATAGATATGTAGGGCTTGCAAATATTGCAGCGGAAATGCACGCGCGTACACACACACACACACATAGATTTCTAGATAGATATAAACATAAATATATAGGGCTTGTAAATATTGCTGGAGGGAAATGCACACATATAGAGAGAGGATTTCAGGGGAAACGCATATGTGAAATTAATATATATAATTATAGATCTATATCTAGCTCTGCATTGTTTATATAGGCATTGAATGTTTGCCTATTACTATGTTGGAAGCCGGCCTGAGTCCCCATGGGGAGATAGGGCAGGGTACAAATGAAGTTTTATATTATTATTATTATTATTATTATTATTATTATTATTATTATGTTATTGTTAATACCATATTGTTTTTTGTTGACTCTACTTTTCCACTTGTAGAGCAAGTTTACTGTTTTTCTTTGAAATATGGTAAATATTGAAAAACTTTTAACCTACTGATGCTTCAATATAATTTCATTGGGATCTATTTTCATTTTGAAATTTACCAGTAGCTGCTGCATTTTCCACCCTCGGCTTATACTCGAGTCAATATGTTTCCCCAGTTTTTTGTGGTAAAATTAGTTGCCTCAGCTTATATTAGGATTGGCTTATACTCGAGTATATACGGTATATGTTAATATGGCATTGAATTATTGTCAATTTGGAAGCCGCTCTGAGTCCCCTTCGAGGTTGAGATAGAGTGGGGTAAAAATACAGTAAATAAAGAAATAAATATGCAGGTGGAACACAAGGATCATGGGCTCTGGTGCCATTTTGAAAAACAACCGGTGGTGTAGTGCAGCGATGCCGGGCTGCTTTGAGGGTGAGCTTGCGGTCGTGACAAACTCACTTTCCCGGCATCAGTCACTCTGATAATAATTTGATCATTTAGGAGACCAAAAAGAAAACCACTATGAAGTCATTTCACTCCTATGAACATAATGACTCTGTGCACTCCAGAGCAAAGGGAGACTGGCGCATGAAAGCCCTTTGTAAGGAAACTAAAACTACCCTCCTTCTGATCTCAGTGCTCATTTGAAGTAGGAACACACAGCTTTAAAAAAACGGCAACTCCAATTATACAATAGAGAGAGAGGAGGAGGGAGAGAGGGTTGCTGGTGAGCCAACCTTTTATAGCTATTAGACAGCAGTTGTTTTCATGAGTGCTCTTAGCAGGGGGCTTGTGCTAACCTTTTATCGCGGAATCCATGGGGCTGATTAGTGACGCTGGACTTCTCCCCTTAGAATGGAAATGTTTGGAGCGTCACATGTGAAAGCATTAATTGCATGCCTTGGTGCCAGCTGAAGATGAAAGGCAGGGGAAGAGGTTGGTCTGAGATGCAGGTTCAAAGCCATTTGGAACTAGCTCTCTGAACAGTCGGGAGCACTTTGCTCTCCGTTTCCAAACTCCAGTCCTGGAAAAGAAGGTGAAGAAAGATCCTGCTGGAACTGGACCAAAGGTACATTAGGTCCAGAGGGACAGCATACTTCTCACATCATATCTGCAATATTTACACACGCTTCCAAGTTGCCAGGACTTCATTTATTCTGCTGCTTTCAAGCTACGCTTCTAAGTTGATATCTAAGTGTGTGAGACTATCCCATGAATTTCAGTCCCTTCCTCTGAAATATAGCCTAGAGAATCTGGTACAGCGTATCCCCGAGGGGGGTTTCAGGGGTCGCCAAAGATCATCAGAAAACACATATTTCTGATGGTCTTAGGAGCCCAAATCCCTCCAGTATTTTCTGTTGGTCATAGAGGTTCTGTGTGGGAAGTGTGGCCCAATTCTATCGTTGGTGGAGGTCCAAATGCTCCTTGATTGTAGGTGAACTATAAATCCCAGCAACTACAACTCCCAAATGTCAAGGTCTGTTTCCCCCAAACTCCACCACTGTCCACCTTTGGGCATATTGAGTATTTGTGCCAAGTTTGATCCAGATCCATCATTGCTTGGAGTCCAAGTGCTCTCTGGATGTAGGTGAACTACAACTCCAAAACTCAATGCCCACCAAACCCTTCCAGGATTTTCTGTCAGTCATGGGAGTTCTGTGAGCCAAGTCTGGCTCAATTCCATCATTGGTGGAGTTCAGAATGCTCTTTGGTTGTAGGTGAACTATAAATCTCAGCAACTACAACTCCCAAATACCAAAAACAATCCCCCCTGACCCCACCAGTATTCAAATTTGGGTGTATTGGGTATTTGCGCCAAATTTGGTCCACTGAATGAAAGTACACCCTGATATCAGATATTTACATTACAATTAACAGTAGTAAAATGACAGTTATGAAGTAACAGCAAAAAATAATGTTATGGTTGGGGGTCACCACAACATGAGGAACTGTATTAAGGGGTCGCAGCATTAGAAAGGTTGAGAACCATTGATCTGGTATTTAGTGGCAGCCTCCCATCCAAGTACTAACCAGGATTGTCCCTGCTTAGCATCCAATATCGGAAGCGAACCTGATGGCTTCGGTTTATTTAGCCTCTATTTCTATTTGTTTTAGTCCATGAAAATGTGAACTGCTGCTCTTGAAGCTGTGGTTCTTGCACAGAATAAGGCACAAGCTTCTCACATCTTATATCACCTCCTAGCAGTGGTTTTTATCAAAACTAGACGTAGATTTCTAGCCACTTCTAATTTCGTTTTCTGAGGTTCCTGGGTAGGAAGCCTTCAAGGCTGCTGATTTCTAATCTAGTTGACCACTATTACATCCTCAATCTTGGTCCCTGCCAAATGCATCTTGAAAGCCTTCAAGCCGTTTTAACTCATGGTGACCTTAATGCAAACCTTCCTGTCAAGATGTGTTAGAAGGTGTTTGCCTCCAAAGCTTCTGTCCAATGCCCAAACAACTACACCACACTGTTCAGCACAAGCAAGTGATGTTCAGGGAGGAGTCAAAGAATGGCTGCATTTCCTTGTCATTTCAAATAAAACAGGAATCTTGGCTTATTGAGCCACAACAAACATGCAGCCCATTTGCTCCTATTTTCACCCTCCACCTCTCACACACGCAGGTAAACAAAAGAGGCAGCAAATACTTTGTTTGATGGCCAACCCAGGATTTATTGTAAAGCCTCCCACTAAGAAACCCTGGCTTAAAACAATCTTGTTTCAATAAGGAAAACATGGTGCCCAGTTTGGAGGCATCCTGCTAAACCTGCCATGATCATCAGATGTATTTGTTGTCTTGAGCAGGAGGGACCAAGTGGGACTGTACGTACCTGTTGTGAACATAACTGTGGTTCAATAAAACAGGATATTGTTTCACAGTGATGTGTAAATTGAGCCAATGTATCACAGTGTGCATCAACATTATAAATGGAGGCTGTAAGTTTATTAAAAGGCAAATAAAGGTTTCCCCTTGACATTAAGTCTAATCAGTCCGACTCTGGGGAGTGGTGCTCATCTCCATTTCTAAGCTGAAGAGCCAGTGTTGTCCGTAGACGCCTCCTAGGTCACATGGCCAGCATGATTGCATAAAGCTCCGTTACCTTCCTGCTGAAGCAGTATCTATTGATCTACTCACATTTGCATGTTTTCAAACTGCTAAGTTGGAGGAAGCTGGGGCTAACAACGGGAGCTCACCCCATCCTGCAGATTTGAACTGCTGACCTTCCAGTCAGCAAGTTCTGAAGCTTAGCGGTTTAACCCGCTGCACCATCATGGCCCCTTGTAATGGCCCCATGACATTAATGGAAATTATTGCAGCTTATTTCTATTGGATAAAACTGTCAGAGTCATTCCAAGCCAATTTAATTACACTATGAAACAAAATCTGAAAATGGTTCTGGTTTGAAAGTGTTATTTCCTGTTTAATTGAGTGGTTCTTACTTTGAAAGTAGTTGTTCAACTCCAGAAACTTTGTTTTTGTGGCTGCTACAAACTATGTTGGATTGGTTGAAACGTGACGATGAGATATTTATAGAAAAACTATAGCAAAATGTGCTGCAGGATGTTCCTCAAACACAAAGCTTTTGCAGTTTAGCAAACCTTTTCCATGTTGTTATGATAGAACCAATTAAGAAATCACATTTCTAACCCAGGAACAAAAATTGTGTTATATAGTGTAATCATAATTCCCATTAATGAAATATCACGAATTTTGGAAGGATGTCAGGGGAATAATAATTTTATCTGCATATTATAGTTGGTGAAAAGCTTAATATATAATATGATACTATTGAGATGATCTCAACGAGAAAGCAGGAGAAAGACCTATGTCAACCATTCCAGCATTCTTCAGATGTTATGACTATGTGCTGACTAGTGGCAGAACCTGTGAGAAGGAATTGTTAGAAGGAATTCCAAATTGGCGGGTTGGGAGCCACTGAATAAATGTGCCACTGTCTTGTAAGGCCATTGTGCAATTCCATGCAACTAGGGCAAAAGTTGATCTAATCCTAAAGGATGGCAATAATTGAAGAAGATGGCTGGGATTGTAAAACAATTGGCCACTGATTTTGGGTCAAGCAAAAACCAGGATGCATTTTAACAAGGGAAGGGATACGCAAGCAAATTCAAACAGGAAAAGGACACAAAGGACAAGAATAGTGTGAGTCAGCAGGTTTCAGAGCAGACACGACTGAGCTGAGACAACAGTTTTATCCGGCTTTTGGAAATCATTTGCCATGACTTTTTACCAAGTCATGGGCAGGCCGCCCTCTTTCTTTCCAAATGTACTTTTGCAAACGCTACAGCCGTGATTTATAGCCTGGCTTCAACATGCATTTTGTTTTTTAAAAAGGCAAACAAAACATGATTTGGGTTGTAACTGTTTCCAGCGATCTTGAAACAAATGAAACACATTGTAAACACATACTTCCTCCCTTAGCTTAATGTATTCAGTGGGGCTCATTCAGCATGTAGCTTTCTTTAGCCAGTCGGATTTCAAAGGGGAAAAGGCAAACAAGTTTGCCATTGTATCCTGACCACACAGAATACTGTCTTTTCTAATGTCACAAGGGAAAGAAGTCAAAGCATGTCTTTGTGCTGCAGAAACTCAACACAACAATCTAGGAGACAACAGGCGACACCAGGAGAACATGTATATTGGACTAGATTGTAGCTGCACAGGAACGAACGCTCCCCCAAAATCCACCCATTCATAGCATGAATGTGGGTCTAGAGTTCACGCAAAGCACATTTGAGGTTTAATTCCTCTAATGCCTCTTAGGACATGGACAGTCATATCATTTTATGAATCAACCCCAGGGAATAGATATAGCAAATATCTGGCCTACAATCCCATGAAGCCCCAATTGGCTTCATGAATGTTAAGCAGTTGTGTGTGCACATACTCGGGATAGATGGAAGTCCAGTCTGCCCTTCACATTTTTGGGTTTAGGGTCACAGGACCCTATGAAATTGCTTTTTTATTACCTGGGGGCACACCTCTCTAAGAATCACTAGCTCTTTCAATTGGAAGTTTACCATAGAACTGCACTGGAGAACCTATAGATTCTTAAAGAGGAGTTCTTTCTAGAAATCTTTAGTTGTCCAAAATGACTACAGGAAATTGACTATCAATTCTGGCAATCAATGGGGAGAAAGATGTTGCAGGCAGATCGGCCTTACATCCAGAGTCATGTCTGTTGTTAGGTTGTAGTAAAACATCTTCAGCAAACAATGCAATAAACTGGGCAGAAAAAGAGCAGGATTCTATTATTGCATTTACCATTGAAACCATGTATGCCTGCCTACAACAAGCAAGACAAACAGCAGCTGCCTTCAGCATCTGAGAAACCGAGGATCCACAAGCAACAAAACAGCAAGACAACAGAGAAGCCTGCCTCTCCAGTTATGCCCAGAAACATAGATAGACCTGCAAGTTTGGCCAAAATGGAAACCACAAGAGAAGTAGAAGCTGGTGAAAGAAAAAGCCAGTGCTACATGTATTTTGGAGAAAGCCTTCACATGGTCTCCAAAAGGTTCACAATATTATTCTTTACTTGCGTAATGCTCACTTGATCTGGTTGTTTCATTAACAAGGATACACATTTAGTTTTTAATAAAAGGTTATCCAAAATGCGTTGAACTGCCCCTCTTTTTAATCCCAATCCTTTCCATTCTCTTTTTGCTTCTGGCCCCAAATGTAACCATGGGAGGAAGCATGAAGGCCAAGCCCTTCTCGCCCATTGAGGAAGATGTCAATGGGGTGGAGCAGCTGACCTCTGTTTCACCCAGGCACTGACTTTCCTCCCCATCCTCTGCCCTGAACAAACAAAGGCACTTATTGACCCATGAAGACTGCATCCTGGACTGGATCCTGCCACAACAGCAAAGTGGCTCAAATGCAAGGGACGGAGAAAAGTTTCCTAACTCAGCCCCTCTAACACTGATGTGCCTAACAGCCCCATATCCTTTTTTCAATCATCAATATGATTAGCTTCAATGAACTCAATGAGATTTGCCAAAGTAGACATCTACAAGACTCCTACTCTATGGCAAAAGAGCTCCTCTTTGGGGAGCCGGAGGGCCCAGATTTGGGACCAAAATGTTTTGATTTTATATTGTACTACCAATATCTCTACTGCATAGCAGAACTGCTGTGGCCTCTGAAAGAGAGAATAGTAGTCAGCATTTGCTGGACTTTAATCCCCTCCCTGACTGCCACCCCCCCCCCCCATTATGTTTTCTAACTTTTTGGACTGAAGCCTTGATGGGCAGGATAATTATTAACAACAACAAAAAAAAACCACAGCAGTTATTGCAATGCAGTAGTTAGACTGCTGAACTAGCATTTGGGGGATCAAGTCACTTTTGACCTTTGAGGACTATAAGGAGTCTCTTGGCAGATTTATTCAGAGGAGTTTGCCTTTCTCAGAAGCCAAGAGAGTATGAATTGCACAAGGTCACCAAGTGCAGAAGTGCAGCCTTATCCTTACATAGCCGGGACAAGAGGGAGCAGCACTTTAACCCCAGGTTCCTCCTCTATATTAATGTTGGGCAATCTATGGCCCTCCAGGTGTTGTTGGACTTAATGCCTCACAATCCTTTATCACTAGCTAAAACTGATGGGATCTGCAACCCAGCAACATCTGCTGTTGTAGAACAGTCAAGGACGGCAATTCTGGCCTGGCACAGTGTTAGAGCCAAAAACAGAAACTACACCTGCATAGCTTAGTTGTCTTTTTGTTTCTGAACTACTTCCAAAGAAATAATAGCATGGCCTTAGTGTACAAATCTGATGAGTCAAAGAAGGGAGTCTTGGTTGGAGCATTCCTGCGTGTGACACTTGGAGCCATGACTCACAACCTCTGGGCAAGGAATCCCTTTGTATTTCTGCAGGTTTCCAAAGAAACTCCTCTGCGAACTAAGTAGGACTGAACATGAGTCATGAGCAGACCTTGGGAAAGTTAGCTTTTTGGAGCACAAAGCTTCTGGATTCTGTAGTCCACAAAAAGCTACATGTTCAAGTTTGGGACTCATGAGGATAGCAACAATCCTTTTGTGGGATTCCCCGTTCTCTTCTGATGGGAGTAAATTGGTTCCAGAACTTCTGCTTCTAATTCACAACCAATTTGATGAATTGCATGGCTTTGTGGGAATGTGAACCTTCTCTCTGTGTGGTCCGGATGCCTCCGAGCCTGTTGTGGATGGAGACCCATTTGTGCCAAATTCGACAGTTGTTATAAAAATGTGACAAGGAGGTCATAACTTGAGATTCACTCCCACATGGGCTCCATTTAGCCCATTTAGCATTTTAACACTCACTTTAAATGCAATTTATTCCTGTATTGCTCCTCTTGAAGACAGATTTCCACATACAGGATCAAGGTCATAGTGGAGTGAAGACTAGCAGGGTCAAAATTCAGGACTTTTTTTAAGTAATAGGAACAAACACAATGGAGTAGTAACCTCATTAAAAGTTCTCTATCTTCTCATCCACTTGATTTCCATTGGGTTGGAATAGATTTCCATAACACTATATAACAAAATTTGAAAAGATTTTCTGTTCCTGGTTTAAAATTGTTACTTCCTATTATCTGTGTGGTCCTTACTTTGAAAGTAGTTGTTCTACTCCAAAAACTTCATTTTTGCGGCTGCCACAAACTAGGTTGAATTGATTGATACTAGCTAAGATATTCATTGAAAAGCTATAGCAAAATGTGCTATAGGAAGTACCGCAAAAGCAAAGTTTTTGCAGTTTAATACACTTATTCCAAGTTTTTATAGTAGAACCAGTTAGGAAATTATGTTTACAACCCAGGAACAAACATTGTGTTGCATAGTGTAATCTACTCCAACATAAAACCACAACACCACATTGGCTCTAGCTCAGTGATTCTCAGTCAGATGTTTTGGCCTTCAACTCCCAGAAATCCTAACAGTTGGTAAACTGGCTGGGATTTCTGGGAGTTGTAGGGCAAAACACCTGGGGACCCACAGGTTGAGAACCACTGCTCTAGCTTGTATACATTTGGGCTTTGCAAATATTAG
Source organism: Anolis carolinensis (assembly GCF_035594765.1). NCBI lineage: Eukaryota > Metazoa > Chordata > Lepidosauria > Squamata > Anolidae > Anolis > Anolis carolinensis. The sequence goes on along the minus strand of NW_026943840.1, from coordinate 257,156 downwards.
CCTTTTCCCATTTCACGGCCTATCCAGTCACAACAACGCCCATCTCTATTTTTGCCAACTAACACCTCAAGATCTGGGTGCACCATGACAATGAATTAGGAATCCACACTCAACACAACAACAAACAACAAATCCTGTCTTATACCAGACATGGGCAAACTTTGGTCCTCCCTCCAGGTGTTTTGGACTTCAGCTCCCACAATTCCTAACAGCCGGAAGGAGTTGAAGTCCAAAACACCTGAAGGGCCGAAGTTTACCCTTGGCTGGTCTATATTTACCAGCAAAGTTACACCAAACCTGCATTAACCAATTCCTATACTGAATACCAGCACAGCTCAACAGAAATGGATCAGTGGCCAATGTCTGTGGCTAACAACCTGTTGCATAATTCCAATGTGAAATGCTCTGTTTATGGATGAAATTTATCTCGTCTTATTACTAAAATGGTAAGAGTCAGGAGGGATCTCGAGGTTGTCTAATCCAACCTCCTAACAATGCAAGGAATCATTTTTTAAAAATACTCCTAAAATGCAACCACCTGATATTAGTTTCAAAACTTCCAAAAACAGCAAGAGTCCACCGCCTTCTGGGGCCCATTCCACACAGCTGAATAAAATCCCACATTTTCTGCTTTGAACTGGAATGTATGGCAGTGTGGACTCAATTCAAAGCAGATATTGTGGGATTTTCTGCCGTGATATCTGGGATATAGGGCTGCGTGGAAGGGCCCTGAGATGAAGTCATTCAACTGCTCTTTCGTCACTTCCACTCACAGGAACATTTCTCGCTTTTCCTATTTCTTAATGAACCGCCAACAATAGAAAAAAAGGAGTTAAAGCAGACTTAAAAGGCTACAAAATTTTCCAAATGTATTGGAGGTGAATTAATAGGAGCCAAAGGCCTCAATGAACAGGTAATGAAATGAATATTGATTCCTATCAGGCAATGGACTCTAACTCCCATCAGCCCTAGGCAGCAGAATATGTAGTTAAAACTGTATGTGGGTGAAACATCAGGAGAGGTTGTTTCTGGAACATGGCCATACAGCCCGGAAAACTCACAACAACCCAACATTGAATTCTGTTTTAATGTTCATATATTTTAAGGTTTTGACTTGTGTTGTATCGGTTTTCCTGTAAGCCGCTTTGAGTCTCTTTTTGGCAAAAAAATGGTTTTAGTAACAACAACAACAATAATGAAGCTGCTGTCCAACATCTAAAGCAGGGGTCCTCAAACTTTTTAAGCCGAGGGCCGGTCCACAATCCTTCGGACTGTTGAGGGGCCGGATTATCATTTGAAAAAAAATATACAAACAAATTCCGATGCACACTGCACATGGCTTATTTGTAGTGCAAAAACAACAACAACAACAACAACAAGAACAATGAAAGAACAATACATTATTTAAAAATAAAAACAATTTTAACCAACATACATTTATCAGGATTAACATTCAAACTAAATATTTATCCAGGCCACTCCCCCATCTATATACTACTACTACTACTACTAAATATCATCCTTATCACATCATAATCATGTTTCTGCTATATTTATTTATTTATTTATTTATTTTACAGTATTTATATTCCGCCCTTCTCACCCCGAAGGGGACTCAGGGCGGATCACATTACACATATAAGGCAAACATTCAATGCCTTGACATAGAACAAAGACAAAGACAAACGCAGGCTCTGAGCTGGCCTCGAACTCATGACCTCTTGGTCAGAGTGATTGGTCTCAGCTGGCTGCAGCTGGCTGCTCACCAGCTTGCGCCACAGCCCGGATTTCATACAGTCATAGAATCCTAGAGTTGGAAGAGACTTTGTGGGACATCTAGTCCAACCCCTTCCAAGAAGCAAGAAAATTGAATTTAAAGCACCCCTGACAGATGGCCATCCAGCCTCTGCTTAAAAGCCTCCAAAGGAGAAGCCTCCACACTCTCCAAGGCAGAGAGTTCCACTGCTGAACAACTATCTCTCACAGTGAGGAAGTTCTTCCTGATGTTCAGGTGGAATCTCCTTTCCTGTAGTTTGAAGCCATTGTTCCGCGTCCTAGTCTGCAGGGCAGCAGAAAACAAGCTTGCTCCCTCCTCCCTGTGACTTCCCCTCACGTATTTGTACATGGCTATCATGTCTCCTCTCAGCCTTCTCTTCTGCAGGCTAAACATGCCCAGCTCTTTCAGCCGCTCTTCATAGGGCTTGTTCTCCAGACTCTTAATCATTTTAGTTGCCCTCCTCTGACCAAGGCAGAATAGAGGGGTAGCATGATTCCCCTGGATCTAGGCACTAGGCTTCTATTTATACAGGCCAAAATCCCATTGGATTTTTTTTTTTTGCTGCTGCTGCTGCATCATATTGTTGGTTCATGCTTAACTTGTTTAATTTGCAGCTTTATATGAAATACAAAAAGGACGTGAACTTTGCATGCCTCTTTGACCTCCATAGTATAAAGACGGGGTATAATTAAAACAATCCCTATAATTACAGCGCAATCACAGTGTTTTTCTACTACAGCTTTGCCCTATGGAACCAGGGTATTTGTAGTTTTAGTGGTGTGTACTTCACGAAACTACAAACTCCAGGATTCTATGGGATATCGCTAAGTCAAATAAAGTGGTATCAAACAGCTTTAAAAAGTTACATTTTGGGCCCTGGGAGTTACAATGTTGGGAGTTAGCACCCAAAGGGCAACTTTCCCAAACTCTGCATAATTATGTCTCATAATAATAATTATTAAATAATTATTTAATTATTAAATAATTATTTAATGTTATTATTATTAATTCAATATAATCATTAATAATTAAATATTCACTTCAAGAATCCAAATAGGGATTCTACATGTATGTTTGACATTACAGTAGAGTCTCACTTATCCAAGCTAAACGGGCTGGTAGAACCTTGGATAAGCGAATATCTTGGATAATAAGGAGGGATTAAAGAAAAGCCTATTAAACATCAAATTTGGTTATGATTTTACAAATTAAGCTCAAAAACATCATGTTATACAACAAATTTGACAGAAAAAGTAGTTCAATACTCAGTAATGTTATGTTGTAATTACTGTATTTACGAATTTAGCACCAAATTATCACGATATATTGAAAACATTGACTACAAAAATGGCTTGGATAATCCAGAGGCTTGGATAAGTGAGACTGTACTGTAGTAATAATCGAATATTATTATATTATTATTATTATTATTCGCTCCTCCTCCAATAAAAAGGGCGCAATTTTTGACATAGTTAGCAATAGTTTACCAGCCCTGGACCCCCTTCCACACTGCCATATAATCCGAATTATCCGCTTTGAATCGGATTATATGAGTCTACACTGCCATCTAATCCAGTTCAAAGCACATGGTTTTTATACAGCAGTTATAATCCGGATTATCTGCCTTGAATCGGATTACATAAATCTACACTACTATATAATCCGATTCAAAGCGGATAATGTGGATTTTATATGGCAGTGTCCAACTTGGAGAACTTCTTGGCAAATGTTACCTCCTCGTGACTCTCCTGCTTCTCCTCCCAATCGCGACCCGATCCTTTGCCGCTCATGCGAAGACAAGGCTGGGAGGCGCCCGGGATAGGCTCGCTCCAAGCCCGTTCACACGGACGCGCAGTTAAACCCGCATTCGTCCCGCGAGGAAGCCCTTCCTGCCTTCCCTCTGCTTCCGCCTCCGGAGTGCGAGAAGTATCCCTGGAACGTTCAAACTCCCCAACATTCCACGGGCCCCGCCGCCGAACAGCCAATCAGAGCGCCGCCTCCCGAGCAGGACCGTCCGGTTCTGGGACGCTCCGAGCGCCAGCGTGCCTTTGCGAGAGGCCACGCCCCCGAAAGCACGCGGCGGCCAATCACGGCGCGCGAAGCCGAGCCCGGAGCGTCTGATTGGGCCAGGCGGGAAGCGGAGCCACGCCCGGAAAGAACCGAAGTGAATCAAAGCAAAGGCGTCGCCCGCTGAAAGCTTTGGGGAGTGCCCAGCACTGTCACTGCCTGGGAGTTGTAGTTTGGCAGGGTCTAAAAGCCAAAGTGCTGGGGCCTCACCAAACGTTACTACTCTCAGGAGTTCATGGCAGAAAAGAAAAGTGTACTACATTAAAATCTACTTGTTTTCTGAGTCCCCTTCCACACACAGCTGTATAAAATCCAGATTATCTGCTTGAACTGGATCTGCTTTGAACTGTACACTCAGGCCCCTTCCACACCGCTAAGTAAGATCACACATTAACCCACAATAATATATTGTATATGCATATAATATTAATAATATTATTTTAATGTAATAAAATATTATAATACATGATTATAATGGTATATTTATATTACATGTAATATCTATATATATAAAAGAGTGATGGCATCAGGGCAGCGGAAAAAACAACAAAACTACAGGCCCCCCAACCTTGAAATTTGACAACACAACCCATCATCCACGGCTCTAGGTTGATACAACAAAAAGAAAAGAAAAATAAAGTCCTAATTAGAGGGAGAGCAATAATTGTTTTTATCCAATTGCTGCCAGTTAGAGGGCTAAGCTCCGCACATAGACGCCCTCTATCCTCACCACTTTCACAGTACACAAACAACCAAATGCATACTAAACATAAAGACAACCATACAACACACATTCAATACCACCACTACCTCAACAATTTCTCAACAACAACACCAGACAACGCCACAGCAACGCGTGGCCAGGCACAGCTAGTTACTAATAATATTACAATATAGTGTTATAGTACAATATAGTAATATATAATGCTTATATTGTGCTATACAAGTAATATAATCTATTGTACAGTAGAGTCTCACTTATCCAACATAAACGGGCCAGCAGAATGTTGGATAAGCGAATATGTTGGATAATAAGGAGGCATTAAGGAAAAGCCTATTAAACATCAAATTAGGTTATGATTTTACAAATGAAGCACCAAAACATCATGTTAGACAACAAATTTGGCAGAAAAAGTAGTTCAATACGCAGTAATGCTATGTAGTAATGACTGTATTTATGAATTAAGCACCAAAATATCACGATATATTGAAAGCATTGACTACAAAAATGTGTTGGATAATCCAGAACGTTGGATAAGCGAATGTTGGATAAGTGAGACTCTACTGTATGTACATATGACTTGTAAGGTAAAGGTAAAGGTTTCCCCTGACCTTAAGTCCAGTCATGTCTGACTCTGGGGGTTGGTGCTCATCTCCATTTCTAAGCCGAAGAGCCGGCATTGTCCGTAGATACCTCCAAGGTCATGTGGTCGGCATGACTGCATGGAGCATTGTTACCTTCCCACCAGAGCGGTACCTATTGATCTACTCACATTGGCATGTTTTCGAACTGCTAGGTTGGCAGAAGCTGGAGCTGACAGTGGGTGCTTATTCCACTCCCGGGGTTTGAACCTGGGACCTTTCGGTCTGCAAGTTCAGCAGCTCAGTGCTTTAACACACTTCACCACCGGGGCTCCTTGACTTGTAAGCCGCCCTAAATCCCCTTTGGGGTGAGAAGGATGGGCTCAGGCTGGTGAGCAGCCAGCTGCAATAAATCACTCTGACCAAGAGGTCATGAGTTTGAGGCCAGCCCATAGTGGGGTGAGCACCTGACAATTAAAAATAAAAAATAGCCCCTGCTCGTTGCTGACCTAGCAACCCGAAAGATAGTTGCATCTATCAAGTAGGAAATTAAGGTACCACTTATAAAGTGGGAAGGCTAATTTAACTAATTTACGACTCCATTAAAAAAAATCATCCAGCCGCCGTTGGAATGAGGAAGTGCCGTTGCAGTGGATGATGAAGCAGCTGTGGCCGGAATCGAACATCCCCTCAGGAGAAGGTTAAATTGCCTCTGCGTCTGTCTCTGTCTTTGTTCTATGTGTATGTGGCATTGAATGTTTGCCTTATATGTATACAATGTGAGTCCCCTTCGGGGTGAGAAGGGCAGAATATAAATACTATAGATAAATAAATAAATATAAATGTCACTAATAATAATAATAAATATCTGCTTTGAACTGGAATACATAGCAGTGTGGACTCAGATAACCCAGTACAAAGCAGATATTGTGGGATTTTCTGCCTTGATATTCTAAGTTTTCTGGCTGTGTGGAAGGGCCCTCAGGTTCCTTCCACACAGCTGTATAAAGTCCACATTGAACTAGATTATATGGCAGTGTGACTCAGATAACACAGTTCAAAGCAGATATTGTGGATTATCTGCCTCAACACACTGGATTATATGGCAGTGTAGAAGACCCTGTCAATCAATGCCCCAAATAACCCCAGGAACAGGCCTAAAAATCAAGACACTAATTTTTTTTTTTGGTTGGGCTGTGTATCATTATTATCATTATTATTATTTGCATCTATTCCCTGCCTTTTCTCTGCCAAAGGAGACTCAAAGCTGCTGCCATGACAAACCATAACAATGTGTGAATTAAAATCTTAGGGCCCTTCCACACAGCCCTATATCCCAGAATATCAAGGCAGAAAATCCCACAATATCTGCTTTGAGCTGGGTTATTTGAGTCCATACTCAGATAATGTGGGATTTTCTGCCTTGATATTCTGGGATATAGGGCTGTGTGGAAGGGCCCTTGGCCTCAAGATCCCTTTCCAGACAGTTACAATAGCATCAGCTAAAACAGAATAGCATTCTTTCCCAGCTTAAATTTCATTATTTTCTTTACTGCAGATATGCTGTGATAATCTGATGCAGAAAACCCGTGTCTTTTCAGCCTGTGTTCACCATCCTTCCAATGCCAAGGCTGCTCAAAAGCCTCCCATTTGGGCAGAGGATAAGAAGGAAAAGAGAGTTTGAAGATTCCCCACACTATCACACCACACTGTTTTAGTGCTATATTCCACTTTAACAGCATAATGTGGAAACCTGGGCTCTGCAGTTTACAAAGAGACAGATACAATTCTCTGACAGAGAGTTCTTGATGTCAGTTCCAAATCAGTCCTGAAGAAAGTGGGGAAGAAAGTGGTTTCTCTGTGCAGATGATTATATAGGAAATTGTGATGACATGCACCACAGAACACTGATGCACATTGAGGGAGTTTGTTGCTTAGCCCCCACAGTTTGAAGCTAGTTTCAAACTGCATTAAATGGTCAGTGCATATGGGGTCTCTCAGAACCGTGGCAATTGCCTTACAGGCCTGAGGCTGTTAGGAATTGTGGGAGTTGAAGTCCAAAACACCTGGAGGATGTTTGATCATGCCCACTCTAAAGCTAATCAGAACACACATATGGTTCTTTGTAGGACAGAGAGCAAAATAATAACACAGTAGTCTTTATATTTGCAAAACTGCAGACAAAGTCAATGTTCTGACCTACAGGAATTCCTGTGTGCTAATTGGGTTACTTTGTCAAGCAATCCTATGTAAGAAGCAAGCTTCACAGCATTCAATGTGACTTATTCTGGGTGATATTATTCTGCTCTTCCACTTGTGTTACTTCTCCTACTTGTTTTTTTTTAAAAATTTTTTTTACTGCAAGCAAAATACTTCAGAGTTGTCTGGACCATGCTCTGACTTATAAGAAGCACTGCTTGACGATCAAGCACAAAGTGGGTGTTAGATATAATATCTTACGAAAGCTGACTGGCACAACCTGGGGATCACAACCAGACATAGTGAAGACATTTGCCCTTGTGCTTGGCTACTCTGCTGCTGAATATGCATGCCCAGTGTGGAATACTAATCATGTGAAAACAGTCGATGTGGCTCTTAATGAGACATGCCACATTATCTAGTGATGTCTACACCCTACACCTCTGGAAAAATGATACTGTAGCCAATATTGCACCACCTGAAATGTCAGAAGTAGGGTAAAAGGTAAAGGTTTCTCCTGACGTTAAGTCCAGTTGTGTCTGACTCTGGGGGTTGGTGCTTATCTCTATTTCTAAGCTGAAGAGCCGGTGTTGTCCGTAGACACCTCCAAGGTCATGTGGCCGGCATGACTGCATGGAGAGCCATTACCTTCCCACCGGAGCGGGACCTATTGATCTACTCACATTTGCATGCTTTTGAACTGCTAGGTTGGCAGAAGCTGGAGCTAACAGCGGACGCTCACTCCGCTCCCCGGATTCGAACCTGCGGCCTTTCTGTCTTCAAGTTCAGCAGCTCAGCGCTTTAACACACTGCGCCACTGGGGGAAGTAGCAGCCTGTAATGAAAGGACCAAGGCATTGACATCTCTGACCCATCCTCTGTTAGGATATCAGCCAGCATGCCAATGCCTTAAATCAAGAAACAGCTTCCTAAGATCCACAGAGATCTGACAACAACAACAACAACAACAACAACAACAACAACTTTGTTTCTATAACCTGCCTCCATTTCCCTGAAGGGACTCAGGCAGCTTACATGGGGAACACCTCAGCAAGCAAGAGTCCCAAAGTGGCAGGCTAAAACCCGGTACCTCAATCCATGGCTGATACCAGATGAGAAACTCCCTCCTGGGCACACAGAAGACTGGACGACTCGGAAGGCTCTGAACAGACTGCACTCTGGCACCACAAGATTCAGAGCTAATCTTAGGAAATGGGGCTACAAAGTGGAGTCTACGACATGCGAGTGTGGAGAAGAGCAAACCACAGACCACTTACTACAATGCAGTCTGAGCCCTGCCACATGCACAGTAGAGGACCTTCTCACCATGACACCATAGGCACTCCAAGTGGCCAGCTTCTGGTCAAAGGAAATCTAGTATAATGCCAAGATTTTAATTTTGTTTGTGTTTTTAAATAGTTATAACTATTCTCAATTTGCTTCTGACATCATAAATAAATTTATTTTATTTTTTGCAAACACTTCACCATTGGAAAGTGCCTGGTGATTTTTAAAAAATCCCTAGAATTCTTAGAGGGAGACTATGATTGTTAAAGTGTACAATAAGTTTAATTTGTAGAGATTGACAGTCACAAATGAAATGGAAAATTTTAAGCGTATTCGCTTCTGACAACGAAAAAGTGTACCGGTGTCAAGTGATGATGGAATTATTTAGCAGGCAAAATCTAAGAAGCTGTGCTGCTTCATTGCCAGGGAAAGACACTAATATCATATTACCTATTTCATGTACTTCATTAGCACCTAGCATTTTTACGATTCATCTTTAAAATGTAATACTTGACACTATTGCAGCGTCAAAATCAGGTTTTAAATCTGCAACTTCAGAAGCAATATTCTACCTTGTTTCATTCTCAACAGCGTTCTTTTGTGATCGGTTGACTTACCTTTGCCTAGAAATGGAAGTTATTGTGCATTTCCTCACTTTGTCTTCACCGAAGAAGAGAGCCCTGTGCGGATCCCTGTTTTGAATTCTCATTCTTCGCAGGCTCCCTTTTATTTAAACAGCAATCTTATATTCTGTGTGTGTTCTTTTATTATACAGGGGAAATCGTGATGAATGATTAGGTATTTCAAACACTAAAACTTAGGTAGATTAGCTACTTCAAATATTAGAACTGAAAAAATATTGCAGAGGACAAGTGTATGATAATCATCAGTTAATTTAAAAAGTTGTAAATGTGTTCACCGTGATAGACAGAGCCTTTGCAGAGGTACATAAAAGAACCACGCAGAATATAAAACTTAGGGTAGCTTCAGGCCCATCGGTAAGAAGCTGTCAAGGCTTGAGTATGTGTTATAGAAAGCTGTCTTTCATTGTGACAAAAACAGACACCATTTCTTTCCATGGGTTCCTTCCCTTCCTAATCTGTTTACTCATAACGAGACAGGAGGCATTGTTCTTAAGGCAAATCCCGCTTCTCTCCTTTTCTCTCAATCGCATCCATTGCAAAAGTCCGAAGTAAAATTAGAAATCTAGCAGTAGCACAATTTCAAAAGCCAAGGTTACTATGAAGGAGAAATTACAGGAAACACAAAGTGGTGATACAGTGTTCCCTCACTACTTCGCGGTTCACTTTTCATGGATTCACTGTTTTGCGATTTTTCAATCTTATATATATAAAAGAGTGATGGCATCACGGCAGCGGACAAAACAAGAAAAGTAAACACCCCACAACCCCGAAAATTGACAGCATAACCCCTCATCCATGCCTCTAGGTTGATACAACAAAAAGAAAAGAAAAATAAAGTCCTAATTAGAGGGAGAGGAATAATTGTTTTTATTCAATTGCTGCCAGTTAGAAGGCTAAGCTCCGCTCACTTGGTCTCCTAAGCAACCCACTCAGCCCAGGGGACCCTTTACCTTAACTACCACCAATTCCTCAAAACTTTATTTCCCATACCACCAGACTTCGCCACAGCAACGCGTGGCCAGGCATAACTAGTCTACATATATAAAAGGACTAGCTGTGCCCGGCCACGCGTTGCTGTGGTGAAGTATGGTGGTATGGGAAATAAAGTATTGAGGAATTGGTGGTAGTTAAGGTCAAGGGTAAAGGTTTTCCCCAGACATTAAGTCCAGTCGTGTCTTACTCTGGAGGTTGGTGCTCATCTCCATTTCTAAACCGTTGTCCGTAGACTCCTCCAAGGTCATGTGGGATGACTGCATGGAGCGGCGTTACCTTCCCGCCGGAGCAGTACCTATTGATGCACTCACATTTGCATGTTTTCGAACTTCTGGGTTGGCAGAAGCTGGGGCTAACAGTGGGGGCTCTCTCCGCTCCCCCAATTCAAACCTGTGGCCTTTCGGTCCAGAAGTTCAGCAGCTCAGCGCTTTAACATGCTGCGCCATCAGGGGATATTATTTCCGAAAGGTTGTGAATATACAATATTTCTGATTGGTTTTTTTTGTTTGTTGGAGGCAAGTATGAATGCTGCAATTAGGAAAAATGATTAGGATGTAATGGCCTTGCAGCTTTAAAGCATGGCTGTTTCCTCCCTGAGTGAATTTTTTTGTTGGGAGGTGTTAGCTGGCCCTGATTGTTTCCTGTCTGGAATTCCCTTGTTTTCAGAGTGGTGTTGTTTGCGATATTTTATGTGCTTCTACTGTCTGTGGCCCTGAGAAAACAGGATTTGCCAGACTTTGATGATGGGAATACTTTGTTGGGAGGTGTTAGCTGGCCCTGATTGTTTCCTGTGTGGAATTCCCCTGTTTATTTACTGTCTTGGTTTTAGAGATTATATTGTTCTGCATTATTCTATCCCAGTAATTATTTCATATTAAAGAAGAATCTCACTTATCCAACATTCGCTTATACAGTGTTCTGGATTATCCAACGCAGTCTGCCTTTTCATAATCAATGTTTTTGTAGTCAGTGTTTTAAATTCATTGTGATATTTTAGTGGTAAATTTGTAAATACAGTACAGTAGAGTCTCACTTATCCAACATAAACGGGCCGGCAGAACGTTGGATAAGCGAATATGTTGGATAATGAGGAATTAAGGATAACCCTATTAAACATCAAATTAAGTTATGATTTTACAAATGAAGCACCAAAACATCATGTTAGACAACAAATTTGTCAGAAAAAGTAGTTCAGTACACAGTAATGCTATATAGTAATTACTGTATTTATGAATTTAGCACCAAAATATCACGATATATTGAAAGCATTGACTACAAAAATGCGTTGGATAATCCAGAACGTTGGATAAGCGAGTGTTGGATAAGTGAGACTCTACTGTAAATACTACATAGCATTACTGTTCATGGAACTACTTTTTCTGTCAAATTCGTTGTATAATATGATGTTTTGGTGCTTAATTTGTATAACGATTACCTAATTTGATGTTTAATTGGCTTTTCCTGAATCCCTTCTTATTATCCAACATATTCACTTATCCTGCCGGCCTGTTTATGTTGGATAAGTGAGACTCTACTGTATATTGATAATCTTATATTATCTGCTTAGAACTGGATTATATGAGGCCCCTTCTTCACAGCTGTATAAAATGCACACTGAAGTGGATTATATGGCAGTGTGGAGTCAAGATAATCCAGTGCAAAGCAGATAATATAAGATTATAAATGGGTTATATAGCTGTGTTGAAGGGCCTTGAGTCTACACTGCCATATAATCCAGTGCAAATTAGATAATCTGTGGAAGAAGCCTAAGTAAGGCCTAAGGCTGCCTGTCCCCTAACTGAAACCTGGCTGTCCCTTGGTTGCTAGGCAACCAAGTGGGCAGAGATTAGCCCTCTAAACTGGCAGCAATTGGATAAAAAAAATTATTGCTCTCCCTCTAATTAGGACTTTATTTTTCTTTTCTTTTTGTTGTATCAACCTTGAGGCGTGGATGGTGGGTTGTGTTGTCAAATTTTGAGGTTGGGGGGCCTGTACTTTTGTTGTTTTGTGAATTGCCGTGATGTCATCACTCTTTTATATATATAGATTAAAAAAAATTCGGCCTAGGACAAAACAACAAAACTACACATCCCAGAAACACTAAACTTGGCAGCACAACCCCTCATCCATGCCTCTACGTTCATACAACAAAAAGAATGAAAAATAAAGTCCTAATCAGAGGGAAAGGAATAATTGTTTTTTATCCTATTGCTGCCAGTTACAAGGCTAAACTCTGCCCACTTGGTCTCTTAGCAACCTACTCAGCCCAGGGGACAGGCACAGTTAGGCTTCAGGCCTCTTCTACACTGCCTATAAGATACAGATTATCTGATTTTAACTGGATTATATGGCAGTGTAGACTCAAGGCCCTTCCACACAGCTATATTACCCATTTATAATCTTACTAGCTGTGCCCAGCCACGTGTTGCTGTGGCTAGGATTTATTTTTCTTTTCTTTTTGTTGTATGAACGTAGAGGCATGGATGAGTGGTTGTGCTGTCAATTTTCGAGGTTGTGGGGCGTTTAGTTTAGTTGTTTTGTCCAGTGCCGTGATTCCATTACCCTTATATATATATATATAGATATTATCTGCTTTGAACTGGATTATCTTGAGTCCACACTGCCAGATTATTCACTTCAGTGTGCATTTTATACAGCTGTGTAGAAGGGGCCTCATATAATCCAGTTCTAAGAAGATAATATAAAATTATAAAAATACAGTAGAGTCTCACTTATCCAACATAAACGGGCCAGCAGAATGCTGGATAAGCAAATATGTTGGATAATAAGGAGAGATTAAGAAAAAGCCTATTAAACATTAAAATAGGTTATGATTTTACAAATTAAGCACCAAAGCATCATGTTATACAACAAATTTGACAGAAAAAGTAGTTCATTACACATTAATGCTATGTAGTATTTATTTGTTTATTTATTTACAGCATTTATATTCCGCCCTTCTCACCCCGAAGGGGACTCAGGGCGGATCACATTACACATATAGGCAAACATTCAATGCCTTTTAACATAGAACAAAGACAAGACAAACATAGGCTCCGAGGGGCCTCGAACTCATGACCTCCTGGTCAGAGTGATTCATTGCAGTTAATTGCAGCTGGCTTGCAATTATGTAGTAATTACTGTATTTACGAATTTAGCACCAAAATATCACAATGCATTGAAAACATTGACTACAAAAATGCGTTGGATAATCCAGAACGTTGGATAAGTGAGACTCTACTCTATTTCTAATGATTAAATTAATTTTAAAAAGTTTTCCATGCCAGGCTCACAAAGCAGGACTTTGGGAGATTAATGTCAATGCTCAGTAGGAGATCGCCCATAGGAACGCCCATTATTCCATGTCATTGAAGTGATTCAACAGTCAGATTTGACAGATCCCATCCCACGTGTTTTATCCTACTTTTTCCCATTTCCACATGAATCATGAGCTGAGAAGACAATTTCTCCCTGTTTCAGAGCAGTTCCCAGATGAAGCATCACGGCAATAGGCAGAACTCTGTCGTTATCATTTGATGTGCTCTGCGATGCTTTGTTAGGGAACTGTTATAGATGTGTTAAGAATTGAGAGGGAAGAATTGTATGTTTTTTTAAAAAAATATTTTATAGTGTATATAAAAAATAAAACAGACACCTCTGAGTCTGAGATCGTCTACAGAGGTCCTGCTCTCAGTCCCACTATCTTCGCAAGCGCGGTTGGTGGAGACGAGAGATAGAGCCTTCTCAGTGGTGGCCCCTCGGTTGTGGAACTCCCTCCCAAGTGATGTCAGCTCAGCCCCCTCCCTCCTGGCTTTCAGAAAGAGAGTTAAAACCTGGCTTTGGGAGCAAGCCTTTGAGAAGTAGTTGTGGGATAAGTTTACTTGAAATCGTGCAATTGACTCTGGATCGGCCTTATACCTTGTTTTTGGATGTTGTGTCTTAACATTGGATTGGATTTAAATATATTTCTATGTATGCTTATTTTAATCTTAATGTAACTTTTTAATGTTTTATATTGTAGGCACTATGTAGTGCCATTTGTAAGCCGCCTTAGAGTTGCCCCAGGGGTTGAGAAAGGCAGGATATAAATATGGTAAATAAATAAATAAACAGTAAAAATAAAAATACAACAGAAAAATCAAGTTTACAAAATGGTATACAGTCAGCCTCCGGTTGCTCAGTGCGTTAAAGCGCTGAGCTGCTGAACTTGCAGACTGAAAGGTCCCAGGTTCAAATCCGGAGAGCGGAGTGAGCGCCCGCTGTTAGCTCCAGGTTCTGGCAACCTAGCAGTTCAAGAACATGCAAATGTGAGTAGATCAATAGGTACTTCTCCAACGGGAAGGTAACGGTGTTCCATGCAGTCATACCGGCCACATGACCTTGGAGGTGTCTACAGACAATGCCTGCTCTTTGGCTTAGAAATGGAGATGAGCACCAACCCCCAGAGTCAGACATGACTGGACTTAACTTCAGGGGAAACCTTTACCTTTACCTTTACTATACAGTCAGCACTCGTTAAACTTGTGAAAAATCAATTTTGGCTGTACAGTTACATTCATACAGATGTAGAAGGTATAAACGTTAATTTTTTTTTATTTACTCTATTTTTATCCCGCCTTTCTTACGATATAGGGAATCAAGGAGGCTAACAATAGATATAAAGCAATGCTATTTGAAACAATATGAATATGCTACAGTATAAATATAAAAATTTAAAGGCAATTACATTATTTATGTCATAAAACCATTAAATATTAAAATGCATAACAACTCCACACTTTCTCCAAAATTCTAATCTGACAGTCCCCAGAAGCCCATCCCTGTTCAACAGTAGAACTCTGCCTTGGAGTGTGGTGGAAATTCCTTCTTTGGAGGCCTTTAAACAGAGGCTGGATGGCCATCTGTCAGGGGTGTTTTGATTGTGCTTTCCCTGCATGGCAGGAGGTTGGACTAGATGGCCCATGTGGTCTCTTTCAACTTTATGATTCTTATGTCACGGGTGAATTGTGTGGCAAGGAATTTTTTGGCTTCAGTTGACAACCCGCTGCCTGAATAATCTTAGCAAATAATAGATGAAGCTGCTAAGGGGATCTCTTCCTCGCAGGACCCGGTAGACGTTGAAGAGGCGACCATCTCCATCAAAAAGAGGAGAAACTTTGGCACAACCCCCAACCATTAATCAGGAAACTCTGACTCGCCAAGTGCCTGGTGTCCAAAGGTCTATGCATCTCCCAGCAGGAGTCCTTTGCAGCTATTCAATTTCTGGGAATTCTGATTCCTGGCATTCTTGATCTCCAGACTGACAACCTTTCATGACTCCCTGTCTCACTCCTTCTTGGCTTTGGTTACATGGATTTCTGGTTTTAAGTAGCAACTCCTGGATCTGCTGAGACCTTCATCTTCTTGGATTACCTCTGCATCATGGATTGGTTTCCTTGTAGCTGCTTTCTGTTAGGATAATATGTTTCTTTGCACATTTGCTGCTCATAGGCATAGGACACACAGGATCACCAGTTTCAGAAATTTTCTCAGCATTATCTTAGCACTTGGACCTGGTGGCTCCAATGGCAGTGAAGTTTTGAGTCCCTCCTAGGCTGAACCTGGTTTTTAGTAGAACTATCCAAGGTGCTGAAGCTAATGTTGGCAGGTGGGAGGATAGGGTTCACCATAGCCTTTAAATTTCAGACTGAAATCCAGAGCAGAAACACCATTCTACTGACATTGGAGCCGAGAGCCTCCATTGCTTGAGCCTTTCATTCACATCTTTTCACCCTTGAAGCTATGCTCCTTCCTTCAACGTATTATATAATTTCATTGTTAAATGCTTCCATCTTATTGGCTCTCTCTTGTGATATAATTCTGTTCTTCAGCATTCAACGTGGGACTCTGTATTCATAAATGGAACCGTTTCCATCAATGTGTCCTCACATCCATATGCAGTAAGTTATGAAAAGGTTATGGTGTCACGATTGCCCTGAACAGTGCTGCATTTATGACTGTGAATAGCCTCTCTGTGCTTGTTGCATTGGAGAGAAGTCCTAAATATTCGCTTTGCTAGTGAACCAAACCCGGTGGCCGAACAATGAATCACTCTTCCCCATATTTATTCCTTTTGGGGGCACAGCAGCAGATTATACTATGTGACAAAGTTTGAAACAAATCATTCCTGGTTTGAAAGTGTTATTTTCTGTTTAGTTGTGCAGTCCTTACTTTGAAAGTACAGTAGAGTCTCAGTTATCCAACATTCACTTATCTGGATTATCCAATGCAGTCTGCCTCGTGCCTGGATCCACAGCTGTGTCTCCAGGCATCAAGGACTGAACTTTTTACGGATTTAATTTTTGACAATGTTGTTACTGTAAGTTCATTTTATGCAAATCTATCTTTATTTGTAGTAAATTTGTTAGTGGCCATTGTTTTCGCAGTCAATGTTTTCAATACATTGCGATGTTTTGGTGCTAAATTCATAAATACAGTAATTACTACAGAACGTTACCATGTATTGAACTGCTTTTTCTGTCAATTTGTTGTAAAACATGATGTTTTGGTGCTTAATATTTAAAATCATAATTAATCCCTCCCTATTATCTAACATTTTCACTTATCCAATGTTCTGCCTGCCCATTTATGTTGGATAAGTGAGACTCTACTGTAGTTGACATACTCCAGAAACTTCATTTTTGTGACTGCTAAAAAACTCTGTTGAATTGGTTGAGAATCAAAGAGATATTCATTGAAAAACTAGCGCAAAATGTGCTGCTGGTTGTCTCTCCTGCAAAAACAATGTTGTTGCAGTTTAATAAACTTTTCCCATGTTTTAATGATAAAACCAATTAGGAAATGACATTTATAAACCTAAAACAAAAATCATGTTACCCAGTGTTATAGGAAATGGTTTTCTATTTAACTCTGAATGGTAAAGAAAAGGGTACAGAGCCCTCCTCAAAAATGTGCATTTGCCATCCGTTAATGGATGGGTTAGCTCAGCTCCATGCTACTGCAGTTTTATGAAGGCACAAGGGAAAAGGAAGGAGAATTGCTGGGGAATTTGTTTTTAATTAAGCAATAAGGCTCAATGGGCGACTCCTGCCACACTATAAAACTACTCCTAGCGGAAGAAGCACTGCTTCAGGTCTCCCCCGGATTGTGATTAGAGGATGACTCCCTGGAGTTAAGATTGGATGCTTCTCTCTAAACTTGTCTTATTGCTTGTTAATAAAAGGATTCAGTGCAGAAGAGCCGGGACTCAGGGTAAGCAAAATCAGAGGTAAGCAAAATACAGCCCACCCAAGGCTCTGGCTGCTCTGGCTCTGGCCTCCCCACCAAAAATTTATATATGAGAAGCATCTAGATCCAGGGAAATCATGCTCCCCCTCTATTCTGCCTTGGTCAGACCACATCTGGAATACTGTGTCCAATTTTGGGCACCGCAGTTGAAGGGAGATGTTGACAAGCTGGAAAGCGTCCAGAGGAGGGCGACTAAAATGATTAAGAGTCTGGAGAACAAGCCCTATGAGGAGTAGCTTAAAGAGCTGGGCATGTTTAGCCCGCAGAAGAGAAGGCTGAGAGGAGACATGATAGCCATGTACAAATACGTGAAGGGAAGTCATAGGGAGGAGGGAGCAAGCTTGTTTTCTCATAGAATCATAGAATCATAGAATAGTAGAGTTGGAAGAGACCTCATGGGCCATCCAGTCCAACCCCCTGCCAAGAAGCAGGAAATCGCATTCAAAGCACCCCCGACAGATGGCCATCCAGCCTCTGCTTAAAAGCCTCCAAGGAAGGAGCCTCCACCACAGCCCGGGGGAGAGAGTTCCACTGTCGAACAGCTCTCACAGTGAGGAAGTTCTTCCTGATGTTCAGGTGGAATCTCCTTTCCTGTAGTTTGAAGCCATTGTTCCGTGTCCTAGTCTGCAGGGCAGCAGAAAACAAGCTTGCTCCCTCCTCCCTATGACTTCCCTTCACGTATTTGTACATGGCTATCATGTCTCCTCTCCGCCTTCTCTTCTGCAGGCTAAACATGCCCAGCTCTTTAAGCCGCTCCTCATAGGGCTTGTTCTCCAGACCCTTAATCATTTTAGTCGCCCTCCTCTGGACGCTTTCCAGCTTGTCAACATCTCCCTTCAACTGTGGTGCCCAGAATTGGACACAGTATTCCAGGTGTGGTCTGACCAAGGCAGAATAGAGGGGGAGCAGGACTTCCCTGGATCTAGACGCTATTCCCCTATTGATGCAGGCCAGAATCCCGTTGGCTTTTTTAGCTGCTGCATCACATTGTTGGCTCATGTTTAACTTGTTGTCCACGAGGACTCCAAGGTCTTTTTCGCACACACTGCTGTCAAGCCAGGCGTCCCCCATTCTGTATCTTTGATTTCCATTTTTTCTGCCGAAATGAAGTATCTTGCATTTGTCCCTGTTGAACTTCATTTTGTTAGTTTCGGCCCATCTCTCTAGTCTGTCAAGATCGTTTTGAATTCTGCTCCTGTCTTCTGGAGTGTTAGCTATCCCTCCCAGTTTTGTGTCATCTGCAAACTTGATGATCGTGCCTTCTAACCCTTCGTCTAAGTCGTTAATAAAGATGTTGAACAGAACCGGGCCCAGGACGGAGCCCTGTGGCACTCCACTTGTCACTTCTTTCCATGATGAAGATGACGCATTAGTGAGCACCCTTTGGGTTCGTTCGCTTAGCCAATTGCAGATCCACCTAACCGTAGTTTTGTCTAGCCCACATTTTACTAGTTTATTTGCCAGAAGGTCGTGGGGGACTTTGTCGAAGGCCTTACTGAAATCCAGGTACGCTACATCCACAGCATTCCCTGTATCGACCCAACTCGTAACTCTATCGAAAAAAGAGATCAGATTAGTCTGGCATGACTTGTTTTTGGTAAATCCGTGTTGACCATTAGCAATGACCGCATTTGTTTCTAAGTGTTCGCAGACCACTTCCTTAATGATCTTTTCCAGAATTTTGCCTGGTATTGATGTGAGGCTGACCGGACGGTAATTGTTTGGGTCGTTCTTTTTTCCCTTCTTGAAGATAGAAAGGGACCACATTCGCCCTCCTCCAATCTGCTGGGACTTCTCCCGTTCTCCAAGAACTCTCGAAGATAATTGCCAGTGGTTCTGAAATAACTTCCGCTAGTTCCTTCAGTACTCTTGGATGTAGCTGATCTGGCCCTGGGGACTTAAATTCGTTTAGAGAGGCCAGGTGTTCCTGGACAACTTGTTTCCCTATTTGGGGTTGGATTTCCCCCAGTCCTTCGTCCATTCCATGTTGCTGAGGTTTAAGATGGCTTTCTTTTTGTGAGAAGACCGAGGCAAAGAAGGCATTAAGTAGTTCTGCCTTTTCCCTGTCCCCTGTCGCCATCACCCCATCTTCTCCTTGCAGAGGCCCTATTGCCTCCTTGTTCTTCCTTTTTCTACCAACGTAAGCAAAAAAGCCTTTTTTGTTGTTTTTTATGTCCCTGGCAAGCCTGAACTCATTTTGCGCTTTAGCCTTGCGAACCTTTTCCCTACAGGTGTTGGCTATACGTTTGAATTCTTCTTTGGTGATTTCTCCCCTTTTCCACTTCTTGTGCATGTCACTTTTGAGCTTTAGCTCAGTTAGAAGTTCTTTGGACATCCATTCTGGCTTCTTTGCACTTGTCTTATTTTTCTTCTTTGTTGGCACTGTTTGCATTTGCGCCTTGAGTATTTCACTTTTGAAAAACTCCCATCCATCCTTAACTCCCTTGTTTTTTAATATTGGTGTCCATGGAATGCCGCTCAGTAATTCCTTCATTTTTTGGAAGTCAGCTCTCTTAAAGTCGAGAATGCGTGTTTGACTTGTCTTAGTTTCAGCATTCCTTTGTATTGCAAACTCCAGGAGCACATGGTCACTTGCCCCTAAGGATCCAACCACTTCAACTGTATTGATCAGGTCTTCCACATTTGTTAAGATTAGATCAAGAGTTGCTGATCCTCTTGTTGCCTCTTCTACCTTCTGGACCATAAAATTGTCTGCAAGGCAAGTGAGGAATTTGTTGGACTTTGTACTCTTGGCTGAGTTTGTTTTCCAACTCAGCCAAGTCTGCTGCCCTGCAGACTAGGACACGGAACAATGGCTTCAAACTACAGGAAAGGAGATTCAACCTGAACATCAGGAAGAACTTCCTCACTGCGAGAAGGGTAGTGGAACTCTCTGCCCCGGACTGTGGTGGAGGCTCCTTCTTTGGAGGCTTTTAAGCAGAGGCTGGATGGCCATCTGTCGGAGGTGCTTTGAATGCGATTTCCTGCTTCTTAGTGGGGGGTTGGACTGGATGGTCCATGAGGTCTCTTCCAACTCTACTATTCTGTGATTCTATGATTCTAAGCCTTGAGATGTGTCCGTTTTTCAATGCAACGGGGTACAGGAGCCCCAGCCCCACAAATGGACCAGTTACTTCTGGTTTTGATTCATCTTATATTTGTCAATTTTGAAAGTTGACACATCCTGCCATCTCCTAGGAAATTGTCGTGCATTCAATTAGACAAATCCATTACATCCTGACCCTTACCCACATTGAAATTTGCCCTGTCATGTTATAGTTTGATTTCCATCCCATATTTATTTTCCCTACCTGCTTTGTCTATTTGATGTATGTTCTATTTTGATATAGACACTCTTTTTATCAGTTTGATTGTTTGCCCATTTATGTCCATATTGGACCTTTTAATGTTGTGGATGATTGTTTATATTTCCTTCTCTTAATTATGTTTTTAAATTATGACTTGTTTAATTTGTTTTTAAATGTGATGCTTGTTGTTTTAACTGTTTGATTTTATGATGTTATGTGATTTTTATTGGGCTTGTCCCCATGTGAGCTGCTCCGAGTCCCTGATGGGGAGCTGGAGGTGGCATACAAAAATAAAGTTGTTGTTGTTGTTGTTGTTGTTGTTATTATTATTATTATTATTATTATTATTATTATTATTATTATATTGTCCCAGGATTTTTATGAAGCTGTTTTGAATTACTGAGGCTAAACCCAATTTTAGTCAGACTCACTGAAACCAACAGACATTCATTCATTTGCATGGAATTCCTGCTTGCCTATGACTGCAGAGAGAGTTATTAAATACCAATGATCTGTTGTGGTTTTGGTCATGTTGCCTTCATTATTACGATGGAGAACCTCTGGTTAGAGATGACTGGTGTACATTCCTACTGAATGGAGATTTAATCCTGAGTGAACATGGAGATAATGGTGCCGTAAAGCCATTTACTTCTGTAGCACAGATAGAACCACGGTGCAATCTTCATATGAGCATTTTGTGAAGCTTGGGGATCATTTTTACTATCTTGAGAGTTTAATGCACACTGTATATGTGCATCTCATCAAACGTTATCAAATGCAGCCACTCTAAGACATTTTGCTGCCTAAGGTAGAGCAGCTCATGGTGCCTCCACTATCTCAGTTAAGAGACATACATATCTTAACCAACCATATTATTTTTCACATCTCAGACAAAGTCCCCCATGACCCTATTCCTCTTCCTTACATAGTTCGATACTATGGGGTCATGGGAGTTGTAGTTTGATGAAGCACCAAGACCTTGTAAAACTGGCAGCTTTGAGTCTCCTTTGGGGGAAATAAATCAGGGCATTATTATTATTATTATTATTATTATTATTATTATTATTATTATTAATAATATACAGGAAAAACTCAGCCGCTATCAGGACCTCAAGATCAAACTGCAAAGACTCTGGCAAAAACCAGTACAGGTGGTCCCGGTGGGTGCTGTGCCAAAAGATCTCAGCCGGTATTTGGAAGCAAACATTGACAAAATTACAATCTGTCAACTGCAAAAGGCCACCTTACTGGGATCTGCACGCATCATCCAAAAATACATCACACAGTCCTAAATGCTTGGGAAGTGTTTGACTTGTGATTTTATTATATGAAATCCAGCATATCTATCTTGTTTGCTGTGTCATACTATGTTATTGTGTCAATAATAATAATAATAATAATAATAATAATAATAATAATAATACAATGGCCAGGATTCTAAGGCATTGAGTCAGGGCAGTTAAAGTGGTGTCACACTGCGTTAATTCCATAGTGTAGATACATCCGGTGTTCCCCATGCAAGCAAGAACAAGGTGAATTCAGAATAAGCCATTTCAAAGATTTTCTTCCTGCTTCACAAATATGTGAACAATTTAGCACCTTGTAGAGCTTCCAGCACATGTGACAGAAGTGTCACATCCAGAATTTTCCCTTCTTTATTCCCATAAATTCTCCTCATATTCTTTGGGTGACTTGTTAAATTATACGTAAAATTGCTTGGCAACATTATATTAGAATTACCAGATGATTATGAGAAGTTTGGAGTGGATGGCTTTATGGGGATGCTGCTCCACCATGTGGCAGATAGACAGCTGTGCTTTGAAAGAAGAGACATGCGAAGGAAGGTGAGAAAGTTGGGCAGCTTCCTATTGTAGAAACAGAATTGAATGTAGTGAGACATGGCAAGTTGGCTGAACCCAAACGATGCTTCCCAATGGATCCTCTTCATCATAAGAAGTGACCAGTGGGTGCCATAAAGAGGATTCTATCTGTGATCCAGTGGTAGTCAACATCTTTATTAATGACTTGGACGACAGAACAGAATGCATGCTTATCAAATTTGCAGATGACATCCAACTGGGAGTGAGAGTTAATATCCCAGAGGACAGGACCAGAATTCAAAATGACTGTCAAAGATTAGAGAGCTGGACCAAACAAGTGTCCACAGGGGGAAATGTAAGGTACTAAGGCGGAAAATGATAACGCATAGATATAGAATAGAAGATACCTAGGGCTGTGGCGCAGGCTGGTGAGCAGCTGCTGCAATAAATCACTTTGACCATGAGGTCATGAGTTCGAGGCCAGCCCGTGGTGGTGGAGCACCCGTCAATTAAAAATAAAATATAGCCCCTACTCATTGCTGACCTAGCAACCCGAAAGATAGATGCATCTATCAAGTAGGAAATAAGGTACCACTTATAAAAGTGGGGAGGCAAGTTTAACTAATTTACAACGTTGGAATGAGGAAGTGAGGAAGTGCCATCAGAGTGGATGATGAAGCAGCTGCTCCCCCCGGTGGCTAGAATCGAACATCCCATCAGGAGAAGGTTAAATTGCCTCTGAATCTGTCTGTCTGTCTGTCTCTGTCTCGGTTCGATGTGTTTATGGGCATTGAATGTTTGCCCTATATGTGTATAATGTGATCCGCCCTGAGTCCCCTTCGGGGTGAGAAAGGCGGAATATAAATACTGTAAATAAATAAATAAATAAATAAATACCTGGCTTGACAATGGGAAGTGTGAAAGGGATCTAGGACTTTTAGTAGAACATCAGTCAACAGTAGGATGTGGAAGCTTGGACAAAAACATGGACAGACTTAGATATCTACTAAAGAAACACCAAGGAAAACTGATGAAAGTGACACACTGGACAATACTAAAGGAATATATGAAACAGGAGAAAAAATAAGAAGAAACCTCCAATAACGAGAGAGAGAGAAAACAGAAGTACCATTTGACAACCCAGCAAAAGGCAATGACCGCAGCAAAGGAGATAAAAAGTGCAAAAGAAGGAACAAGACTCAAATAAAGGCAACTAGAAATACAACAAACACAACCTCTGCCCCCCCAACTCACCTCTTACTCTCTCCTCCTCTACCCTTTTTTTCTTTTTCTTTTTCTCTTTTTTCTTTTCATCCTTTCCCCCTCTCCCCCACACATCGATGTAAAATATTAAAAGTAAATAAAAATTATTTTGAAAAAACAACTGTAGGATGTGGAAGCTTTAAAACATAATGCGATTCAAGGAGGAGGTTGACAAGTAGGAATGTGTTGAAAGAAGGGTAATAATAATAACAATATATAGTAATACAGTAATAATAACATTATGTAACAAAATTTGAAAAGTTTTATCTTCCTGGTTTGAAAATGTTATTTCTGTTTCATTGTATGGTACTTAACTTTGAAAGTAGTTGTACTTTAGAAACCTTGTTTTGGTTGAAATGTTTTTTTAAAAATTATTTTTGTAAACATAAGTAGAGTAATACAAGTCTCTATCACCATTCTGTGAGGTGAAATAGAACAAACAGTGATATTCCACTTACATTTTCACTTAATATAATATGTCCTGTTTTCTTAACTTTACCAATCCCAATTCCCCACTTATCTATCACTTGTTTCCAACAATTTTTCCTCCCTCCCCCTTTGCCAGCCGCCCACCAGGAACAGTTTGGCGGCTGCCACAAATTATGTTGAATTGGTTGAGATTCATTGTGATATTCATTGAAAAACTATAGCAAAATGTGTCACACTAACAAAATTTCTGCAGTTTGATAAACTTTTTCCATTTTTTAAATGATATAACCAATTAGAAAATGATATCTATAACCTAGGAACAAAAATCTGTTACATAGTGTAATACTAATAATAATGAATGGTACTGTCATATGTACCTAAAGGCAAGGAATGCATAGATGACCACTCAAAGAGAGTAAGTTACAAGTAAGTCACCTGTCTTTCTTCTCCGAGGTCCCTATGTATCACATAATCCCCATCGACATTGCCATATAAAACCCAGATTGTCTGCTTATATGGCAGTGTTGATCAGGCATGAGCAAACATTGGGCCTCTGGGTGTTTTGAACTTTAACTCCCACAATTCCTACTGGAAGTTGGAGCCCAAAACACCCGAAGGCCCAAAATTTGCCCATGCTTGGTGTAGACCCATATAATCCAGTTCAAAGCAGATAATTTTGATAATCTGAATTATAAAGCAGTGTAGATTGAGCCATAGAGTGTCAACTAGCAAACCCACTCACATGGAAAGGCAGGAGGTGCATTAATTGGAAATGGAAGATACGATGGCCTTATCGCCAATGCCATCAACATCAACCCATTCTTTAAAACATTTAATGATGGATACTTGCTAAAAAGATGTCCAGAGAAACTTCTTTTGCTGGGTACCCTCTGCATGGGAGTCTACCCAAAATCCTCCTCCTCTTTTGTCGCCTTTTCCTTGCTTGTCACCTGAAAGGAAAACACAGTCTTGTGCTCTTGCGCTTCGGATGGGCTTGGACGGCTGAAGGCTCCCGTTTGCCAACGGCTCGTCCCCGCTCATTATCATAGGTTTGCAATCAAACTCTAATTCCTGGAATGAAATACAGCTGAATCTGTTATTGAGACAATTAAGGCTCCTATTGCCATTATTTAGGATGGCTACTTACCTTTTACTCAATGGGCAAGCGTAATGCAAGTGCCCCTATAAAATCCCCTCAAATGGCCACTGTGGCAGCAAGTAGATTTTCCTTGGAGTAAAATAATCCTCGGTGAGTGAGACATAACGATCATTTACATTAATTAGCCAGGCACCTAATGGGGTGTTCAAGAGCTGCTACATCATTGGGATTCTTCGGCGAACAGCTCAGAGCCACCCGGATGCACTGTTCCAAGTCCATAATTCTGAAATAATCCTTTCGGCCGCAGACGTGATGAGCAGCAAGGGCCGAGAGCTAGCGGGAGGGGGACGTCTTGTTTTCTCCCATTTTACACTGGGCCTTATCATCCATGCAGGAAATACATTGTCCACCTGTCACATAAATCTGAAAAATCCCCTTCTTCTAAGCAATAATGCAGTTTAATAAGTTTTCTTTCACAGAGTATTTGGGGAAGAGATTCTGGAGCAGCTGTATTGGCCTGTTTGCAGAAGTATACATTTCACTTTGTATTTTAAGGTACCTGATTTTAAATTTGAGAATAACACTATGCAACACAATTTTTGTTCCTGGGTTATAAATGTCATTTCTTAATTGGTACAATCATAAAATCATGGAAAAGGTTTATTAAATTGCCAAAACTGTCTTGCGGGAGAAAAATCCTACAGCACATTGAGACTCAATGAATATCTCATAGAGTCTCAACCAATTCAATCTAGTTTGTGGCCACAAAAATAAAGTTTCTGGAGTATAACAACTACTTTCAAAGTAAGTCTGCACAACTAAACAGGAAATTGCACTTTCAAACCAGGAGCAGAATTTTTTTTCAAATTTTGTTACACAGTGTAATTGATATAGTTTTGTGCTTCTTTGAATCATAGAATCGTAGAGTTGGAAGAGACCCTATGGGCCATCCAGTCCAACCCCCTGCAAGCAGCAGGAAAATCTCATTCAAAGCACCCTCGACAGATGGCCATCCAGCCTCTGCTTAAAAGCCTCCAAACAAGGAGCTTCCACCACAGTCCGGGGCAGAGAGTTCCGCTGCTGAACAGCTCTCACAGCGAGGAAGTTCTTCCTGATGTTCAGGTGGAATCTCCTTTCCTGTAGTTTGAAGCCATTGTTCCGCGTCCTAGTCTTCAGGGCAGCAGAAAACAAGCTTTCTCCCTCCTCCCTATGACTTCCCTTTGGATATTTAATATAAGGAACCAGCAGCTTTTTGTTCACTAATGTGTCACCAAGGTTGTGATTCTATATTGCAGTTCATGTTGTATAACGTCATGCATACTTTCTGTATATACTCATGTATAAGTCTAGAAATGTTTGTCAAATAATGGACTCTCCAAAAACTGAGATGACTTATCCATGGGTCTTATGAATGAAGGAATCGTCTCTGAGTAGAGTGGTAAAAGGGGAGAGTTAAGCCCATTCCAAGAGAACCTAAAAGAAGCACCAGCAGCTTCATTGTGGCAGCACGTTTGGACTTTTTGAGTCTCTTTTTGAATGCCTGGGCAAAAGTGGCATCCACTGTTAGCTGGTGTTTCCCTATCTATATGGAATGACCCTCAACTTATCCACAGGTTATATCAAAATCCATAATTTTGACCCCAAAACCTGCCCTTGACTTATACACAAGTATGCACTAGCAGTGTGGCATCCTAGTGAATTGCAAGGATGCCTATCAGTGCACCAGAAAGGGGATCCCGATGAAGATGATGATCCTGGAGTGTTGTTTGGAGAAGGGCTCACTTGAAGGGGTCTTGAAGGGCTTGAGTGTTCATTTCACGCCTTATCTTTCTTACTTGGAGTCTACGTTTGGGAGCAATCATGGATTGGATTAATTTGTGGTCTGTCCAGCAGTCATCATCAGCGCCTGTTATGGCTCTTGTGAGGAGCACATCGCGGTTGTGCCCGATCATCGCCTCCCAAAGCAGTTACAATACCCCCATCTCAAGAATGGAAAATGGAATGTTGGTGGGCAGGAAAAGAGATTTAAAGGTGGGCTTAAAGCCAACCGTAAAAACTGTGGTATAGACACTGAGAACTGGGAAGCTCTGGCCCTTGAGTGCTCTAACTGGATGTCAGATGTGATCAATAGTGCTGTGGAATTCAAAGAGGCATGAATGGAGCGCAAAAGGGAGAAACGTGCATCAAGCCAAACACGGTTAGGACCGCCTTCCACCTGGAAATCAATGTCCTCACTGCAAAAGAACATTATGGATCAAGAATAGGTCTCTACAGTCATCTACGGATCCACCACTAAGAAACTACACTTGGAAGACAATCATACTCAGATATGAGGGATCGCTGATGAGGATGATGACCTGATGAAGAACCTGTGCATTGCTTCTCTTCCGGTTTACATTTTTTGGTCTTTTTTGGAAGAATAGTGAAACTCCAAGGTCTGACTCAATCTCAAAGACTTTGCTACTGTTTCTAGGCGATTTCACAGTTCTGCAGATATTCACATTTTCTTGCCACGCCACCATTATTTCTCCAAATGCTTCAAATGCAAATTTTAAAAGTGGCAGGGTGCAAGGTTCACTACACAAAAGGCACAAGAGTGGCTTCTCAAACAGGCAGGGGGAAATCTCTCTTTCAAGATCCCAACCACTGCCACCATTAAATGAGGGACACCCTGCCCAAAGCCCCTTTATGTTTAGGCTAAAGGAATCTTTTTCTTAATATCCCACTCCTTTGCCACGCCTTTTAATATGGGATCTCTCAAATCCCACTATGACAGGGGGCAATCCTTCTTTCAGGATCCCAGCCACTGCCAGCTATAAAACTTGAGTCTGTGCATGTGCATGTATGAGAGGATGTGACACTGAGGGAAAATATGTGAGAGGAATCTCCCGCTGACTCTTAAGTAGAGCAATACAAACTCAGGAACACTGTCTTTATTAAAAACAAAGAATTATTTATTTATGGTTTCTTTAGTCCAAAAAGCGTAACTTGTTGCATAGTTTTACTTCATCAGTTTCATTTGTACAAAATATAGACAATATCTTTCATTCTTTAACATCTACAACTTGACTGAAACTTTGTCTCTACAGTATTCCTTTTCCTCAGTTCTATCTCACTGGAAACTTAAAACTAACTGACTTCAGACATCTTCTTTCTAACACACAGGCTAGAAACTATACTGAACACACAGAAGTCTTTCTTCTAGCTTGCCTTGCTAGAACCTAAACATACAGACGTCTTCTTCCTAGCTCACCGGCTAGAGAACTTTACTAACTTTCAGACTTCTTTCTAGCTCAACGGCTAGAGAACTTCCATAACTGACCCCTCAGACTCACACAAGTCTTTCCTCTAGTTTCCCTCACTAGAAACAAGAACATAACTGAACTCTTTTTAAAACATTCCCTCCTTTTCTCATCCAGCTAGCTCCGCCCCTTTCATGCTAGCTTCAAAATGGTTACATTTCTACAGAAGCAGCTACGTTACCATGGTGACACATAGCCAATCATCAGTAGCTAACTCCTGCCCACCTTTATCTCTGAATCAACATTAAATAACATAGACAAAAATCACCAAATAAAAGAAGGCTTTATGTTACATAGGGCATTTAGCAATTCCTAGTATTTTTCTATTTAATGTTTTCTGCAAGGAGGTGATACACTCACGATTGCCAAATCTTATTTATTTTATTTATTTGTGGGATTTATATACCGCCCTTCTCAACCTTGAAGGAGACTCAGGGTGGTTCACAGTGTTGGCAGCAAGTCAATGCCCTCGATAAAAAAATGACACAAAACATCTAAGTTGATCCTCTCCTAATGAAACATTAAATATTATTAAACATTATTAAAAATTGTTCGTTGGCAGAAATGTATGCAATTTCTGTGGAAAAGTGAATAGTGGTAGCTAAAGAGCACATTCTAAGGATTATTTCTGTGTTTGATTTATTAAAATATTCCCATCCAAACCCAAGTAACAAAGGTGGAGGCATTACTTTTCATTCAGCCCTCATATTTCAGCTCATTGCTAACCTTTAAAAAGAGTAGTCCAAATCCAATTGTTAGTCCTAAGAGTAAATTCAATGAATCAATGCAATTTACATAAATGTAAAGATCAATCTTTATTGATTATAGTTGGGATTTAGGCCAAGGCTGTTTTTTTTTTTTTTTAATTTTCACTATAGGATGTTGCAGGTTAAATTCCCCAAAACACGCATATTTACAACAAAGGTAACTATTTTTTCAAAGGCTATAGTTTTAAGTACAACTCTAAGTGACGGTTGGTAATAAATTGAGTTGTATATCCCTACAACAGCTTGTGTGTCCTTCACAGTCCGATGCAACTCAAGTTAGGCCCCGCTTTAATTTGTGTAGCATCTTCACTAACGATGTCGATTTAAGACATCCATTAAAGGCCTATAACGTTAATTAACTGGACTGTGCCAATAAAGTTCTATTAGCCTCCCCCTATTAAATTAATACGATACGCATTTAACAGATGTCCTAATTAGATGTTACATCATGGAATGAGGTAAATTAGAACTGAGCCATTGTTCAAAAGTAGATTGGGTGATGCCTGTGTGGGGCGAATGGGGCCTGATGGGAGGAAAACAAGCCTTCGGGTCACGGGGTGAGCTAAACCAGCTGTGGTTGGCTTTGAAAGAGGACTTCTTGGTGCCAGGGGTCAGTTGGAGCCTTCTGTTGAATTGAATGGGTTCTTCCAAAATTAGAGATCCCTCCTATTGTCCCATGGAAGCCTAGGGATTGCCAGCTGAGGATCTCTAGCTCAGGATCAGTGTTGATCAAGCAGGACAACATCTCATGTAGGCCTACGTCAGTGCTGTGTTACCGTTGCCTTCAAAGGCATTAAATCTGTGGATACAGGAGGGCCAACTATAATATTTTTACATAGTAGTTGCGAAGATGCTGAGGCAGGGAGGAATCCTTTTAATTATTATATATTTAACTATCCCACCGCTGCCACCAATTGTGATGGTGTCAAAGCAAATTGTAAATGCTGTTTCCACTACTGAGGGGATTTTGGAATCTTTTAATCCCTCTAGATTATATATATATATCACCTTTATATGAGGGGAAGGATTACAGGGTGTGATCGATCTTTATTTCAAGATCCCAGCCTCTGTCTCTGTAGTTAGGGATTTCTGTGTTGTTGTTCCCTTTCTGAGGTAACTGTGACTATTACTCTTCCCCAATTAGGTGATTTATTAAGGTAACTGCACCAACGTGAGGCTTTTGAATTATCACTGATGAAATTTGGCTCCACAGAGGCAGATGAGATGTAATGAGTCAGTTGTTAGCAAAGAACAACAAGTTTATTGCGTACAAAGCTTATGGTTGCAGATTGATTGATTTACTTATGGAACTTTAGATAAACAAGTGGTTTAATAACTCTTATAACCACCACACCAGTAGTCTCTGGTGTATTTCCACTCTCACTCTCCTACTGATGATATAAATTGTAGTGAACTCTAACCTCAGCTGAGCTCCTTAGTGAACAATGTCCCAACTACAATAAAAACCTTTAATTTGATCTACTACCGATCAAATTCCTGATCACTAGTCCTTCCCAACTAGAGATCTTGACTAGGCTCCCTTTAGTCTGCCTTCACTAAAGATTTTGGCCAGGCCTGTCTCCTCAGCCCTTCTTGACTGAAAAGCCTCCCGCCACGCACTCCCTGGCTTCTTTTTTTTTTAACTCCCTCTTTTTCCTTTTCTTGGCTCCGCCCACTTCTCCCTCTGGTGAGCTAGCCAGTTCCGTCTCCTTGGTAACAGCACTACTGTGGATTGAAACAAGATGGCTTCTGTTTCAGCTACTGCGTCAACTAAACACAAATACATACTCTAACAGTTAAAATTAAACATAATAACTATGACTTCTCCACAGTAGTCAATGCTCTTTAGTTTATACCCAGTTTGGGTCCCCAGATGTTATTGAACAACAACTCCCATCACTTTTGATTATCATTGTGTAACATGATTTTTGTTCCTGGGTTATAAAAGTCATTTCCTAATTGATTCTGTCATAAAAATACGTAAAATGTTTATTAAACTGACAAAACTTTGTTTTTATGGTCTGCACAAAAGGTTCAACACGGCATATGAACAGTTAAAAATGGCAGCCAAAAAAAAAAGAATTTTCTGGAGTATAACAACTACTTTCTAAGTAAGCACCACACAATTAAATTAAATATAGTAATAGTAGTAGTAGCAGCAGTAGTAGTAGAGTCTCACGTATCCAAGCTTCACTTATCCAATGTTCTGTATTATCCAAGGCAGTCTGCCTTTTAGTAGTCAATGTTTTTGTAGTAAATATTGCAATGTTTTGGTGCTAAATTTGTAAATACAGTAATGACTACATAACATTACTGTGTATTGAACTGCTGTTTCTGTCAATTTGTTGTAAAACATGTTTTGGTGCTTAATTTGTAAAATCACTAGCTGTGCCCTGCCATGCGTTGCTGTGGCCAATTGTAATTGCAGTGAATAGCTTCGCTGCTTCAAAGCCTGGCCGTTTTCTACATAGGGCATCCTTGCTAGGCCAGGTTGAATGAGATGGAGTAGCTTCGTGGTTTCCAAAATCTGGCTTTGAAGGTGCAAGGTTGTTCAGTGTTAATCAAGGTGGGCCACAAAGGGGTTGATATGTGTGTGGAATAACGTGCAGTGTGGTAGAAAGAACTGTTGTCTGGTTGAGGCAGGTGTTGCCATGGATCTCCTTGATTAGTATTGAATAGGCCTGCAGCTTCAAGGTCTGCCTGGTTAGTACTTGGAAGAATCCTTTACTGGGACGTGTTAGCTGGGTGTGATTATTTAAGTTGTTTAGCATTGAATGGTCTTGTAGCTTCCAAGCCTGGCAGCTTCCTGCTTGAGGGAATCCTTTGTTGGGAGGTGTTAACTGGGCCTGGTTGTTTCCTGTGTGGAATTCCCCTGTGTTCTGAGTGTTGTTGTTTATTTAGTGTCCTGATTTTAGAGATTATATTGTTGTGTATTGTTATTAGAGCACAGTAATGGAGTATTCCGGTTTTGGGGGTTTTTTTGGCCCCATGGAGGTTACAGGTGTGTAGTTTGTTTGTAAGAACGTAGAGACGTGGATGAGGGGTTGTGTTGTCAATTTTCTAGGTTGGGGGGCCTTTAGTTTTGTTGTTTTGCCCGGTGGAGCGATGCCATTCTCCTTTTATATATATATAGATAATGTATTTTTATATTTAATAGGCTTTTTTCTTAATCCCTCCTTATTATCCAACATTTTTGCTTATCCAATGTTCCGCCGGCCTGTTTATCTTGGATAAGTGAGACTCTACTGTAGTAGTAACACTATGTAACACATTTTTGTTCCTGGTTTATAAATATCATTTCCCAATTGGTTCTATCATAAAAACATGGGGAAAAGTATATTAAAGTGCAAATACTTTGTTTTTGTGGGACATCCTGCAGCACATTTTGCTATCGTTTTCCAATGAATATCTCATCAAGTCCCAACCAATTCAACCTGGCAGCCACAAAAACAAAGTTTCTGGAGAATAACAACTACTTTGAAAGCTTACACTAGCATGATTTTCAGAAGGAATCCAGATTTTTTTTTTACCCCTTAATCCAATCCTACTCTGCAGTAAGTAAAGGCAAGGGATACTCTGGGAATAGTGCTGTACCTTTCTTGGAAATTACATCTTACTTAGTTCATTCTTTAAATGCTAATATTTGGCAATTTCAGTGATGTTGTTTAATGAAACGTGTATGAGCTGTTTAAATGTTGATATAACAACAAACCCATTGTTGACACATTTGTTAACAGAATTGTTACTTTAATTGAACTATTTGTTTGGTGTGTGTGGAGTTTTTAAAAAACAACAACAAATGATTGAATAGTGGTTTAGATTACTTTAAAAGGACTAGGTTCATTTATGGAGGAATTAGGATGACTATTGTGGCACAGCGGCTTAAACCGCTGAGCTGCTGAACTTGCTGATTGAAATGTTGCCGGTTTGAGTCCGGGGAGTGGGGTGTGCTCCCGTTGTTAGCCCCAGCTTCTGCCAACCTAGCAGTTTGAAAACATACAAATGTGAGTAGATCAACAGGTGGGAAGGTAACAGCACTCCATGCAATCATGCCGGCCATATGACCTTGGAAGTGTCTATGGACAACGCCGGCTCTTCGGCTTAGAAATGGAGGTCAGCACCAACTCCCAGAGTTGAACACAACTAGATTTAACGTCAGGGGAAAACCTTTACCTTTACCTACACCTTATCCAAAATCATTGGAACTAGAAGTGTTTAGGATTTCAGATTTTTCAGTTTTGGAATATTTACACAATACATGAGAGATCTTGGAGAGGGCACCCAAATCTAAACATGAAATCACTTGCAGGATTAGATAGTTCTTGGGCCAGATCCGTCCAGTTCTTCTTACATTCTGGTATTATTTATATCTGGAGGCTGCGGAGCACAAAGAGAAATGGAAGCCAAGATCAAAAAAGATAGTCAGTTCTTGCATGTAGTTTACCTTTCCCTCTTTTTCGGTCATTTAAATGAAGGGAGCTCAAAAAAATAAAAGAGAAAGCAATGTTTTATTCATGGGGCTTTCTTGCCACAAAGAAATTGATGTGTTCAGGCTTGTCCTGATTTATAATCCCATCCCACCGAATGCCGTTTTTCTCTTTCATTTCAATGTCAATGTGCATCCTGCGTTTTTTTCTTTTAATTTCGGTATAGTTAATCTTTGAAGCACACGTTTACTCTTGAGGATTGAGCTCAGAACGAGGCCACTCCTTCCCTTTTCCTCCCCTCAAAGAGGAAAAAAAAACAATGGGAGAAACTTTGCATTACAAAGCCTGTGCGCAGGTATTGCTTATTAAGAGTATCAAAAGAGTTATTTTCCATCTCAATTTGAAGACAGACACAGGAGTTTACACGGTTCAAAACAGAGGGGAGGTGCGTTAGCCTTAGAAGAGAGGCTGCATTTACATAATCTCCCTTTCTTTTTTTGGCTGGTAGTTGATACGTTCCGCAATAAACACCTGCCCATTAAACTGTGAAAAGAAGTCTTTTCAGAAACTAGGAGGAAAACGCAAACAATACCATTCCTTTCCAGGTCAACAATATAAATAATAAATAAATCCAGAACAATCGAAGTAATGCCAACTATTCTGCGCAACCTCCTGTCACCCAGTTTTAATACAAAGTAATATAGGGAACAAAACATTCTTGTTTGTATTGAATCTTAGCATGTGAAATGTGTAATTTTCTAAAAGTGGTTCAGGGGCAGGCTGTATCATAGAATCACAGTCATAGAGTTGGAAGAGACTTTGTGGGCCATCCAGTCCAACCCCCTGCCAAGAAGCAGAAAAATCGCATTCAAAGCACCCCGATAGATGGCCATCCAGCCTTTGCTTCAAAGTCTCCAAAGAAGGAGCCTCCACCATATTCCGGGGCAGAGAAAGTTCCACTTCTGAACAGTTCTCAAAGTGAGGAAGTTCTTCCTCATGTTCAGGTGGTATTTCCTTTCCTGTAGTTTTATGTCATTGTTCCACGTCCTAGTCTCCAGGGCAGCAAATAAGCTTGCTTCCCTCCTATGACTCCTCCTCACATACATGGCCATTATGCCTCCTCTCAGCCTTCTCTTCTGCAGGCTAAACATGCCCAGCTCTTTAAGCCACTCCTCATAGGGCTTGTTCTCCAGACTCTTGATCATTTTAGTCACCCTCCTCTGGACACTAGCTTGTCAACATCCCCCTTAAATTGCGGTGCCCAGAATTGGACAGGACTCCCCTGGCCCTGCAGTGGCGAGGAGCCATGGAAATATTAGCGATGAGAGGATGGAGTTATCATGAGAAAGAGGGTCTCCACTGAAGCGTTATTTCCAATCCTTGTTCCGATTTACATACAAATTCATGTTAAGAAGAAACCTACAGAATCTCATTTGTCACCTGGGGACTGCCTGTAAATATTGGAAGAAGTCAACATTGTTCTATAAAGAAATCAAGTAGAAGAAAAGATGGCTGGAATTATTTTATTTAACAAATATTGGACAAGTATCTACATCACAGATGTAGTTACTATGAGCCATCTTCTGACCTGAACCCCACCAAGTTTCAA
Organism: Anolis carolinensis; assembly: GCF_035594765.1. NCBI lineage: Eukaryota > Metazoa > Chordata > Lepidosauria > Squamata > Anolidae > Anolis > Anolis carolinensis. The sequence goes on along the minus strand of NW_026943840.1, from coordinate 221,577 downwards.
AGAGTGCATCTACACTGTGGAATGAATGGAGTTTGATGCCACTTTTGACTATCAGGGTTCAGTGCTGTGGAATGGGAGGTGTTGTGGTTTACAAGAGTGAAATTTAAGATGCATTTGGAGCAGCATCTATGATTCTGGAGGCGGTGGCAAAGTTGTCAATATGTAGCATAGCAATACGGAGCCATTATGGATCTGTAATTGCACTGTGTTTAAGAAAATAAATAAAAACAAAGAGTTTACAAAATACTCAACTCTGAAACATGTTAAGGAAAATTCAAGTTGGTTTGAAAGGGCACCTACTGCAAACAGCACATGCATTATTTCAGTTCGTAAGTTACGCCCAATTCTGTGTTAAAGTCTCAGCTGGCTAGTAGAGCATGAGTTGGAAAGTCTAGCTGTGAGTACTTCCCACTTCTTGGAGACCGTATCAGTTCCCGACTCTCCAGGAAAGCTACAGATCAAGGGTTCCTCTCCCTTTGAACTTCTTTGCAGAACGCTCGCTGGCACGGAACTGGATCCGGCTTCCGTAGATGTAGGACATAAACCCATCAAGCTCGATGCTGAAGACATTGTTAAACTTGGGGATAACTGAAAAAGAGAAGCCAAAAATAAGACACCTGTATACTCACCAGCTCAGTACCCCTTCCAACTACAAATGTTGACTTCTCTATGAATTTTCTATATCATCCCGGTAATTCTATAGTATGCTTTTGCTGGACATTACCTTACAGTCATCTGGAGAACCAAAAGAAAATACAGAGACAGCAAAAGTAACAGTGCTGGCTTGTACTTAGTCTCGCTAGTCTTTAAATGCAATCTCCAAATATTGGGAGGTAAGAATTACAATTACACATATCCATACACACATCACTCAGCCAACTCAAGTAGCGTATTAGATCTAATTTGTGTATCAACAAACAAAGCGGACCTTTTCTCAGAGATTAGTGTATTCCCCAGAGGGGAAAGTGATCACCAACCAGTGGGTGTGAAGCTTTGGGGCAGTGCAGACTTAAGACCAAGTAACAGGGCTGATAAATGGTTCACAAATAACTATGAGGTGTCACAAAATAAAAGATTAATATGGGCCAAGGTTGATACTACAGCAATAACAGATAGCCTTAAAACAGAGAGTGCAAAAATTTGGGCTTCTGTAATCCAGTCACCTACAGCCGACTGGCCTCTAGTTTCCAGTGCATTTACCAATCTGTGCCACATGCTGAAGAAACATGTCACAACTAAACCAACTATAAAAAATCAACAGTTTGGCAGATCACCATGGTTTGACATTGAATGCTGGCGGTTAAGAAAGGAACTGAAGTCAGCCATGAGATTAGCCCAGAGGTCCACCTCTACACTGATACAAGCTAGGATGCTGACCCTTAGAAAGAAGTACAAAAAACTTATAAGATTAAAGAGAAAAAATCACACCACCACAATTTGGTCGGGACTTGAAATAGCAGCAAATAATGAGTTTCTGTGAGTGTGAGTTTCTGCCAGAGCCTGATCCCAGAAGGGCAGTTGGTTCTCGCAGAAGCAGAGGCAGCAGGAGGACATTTTTGCTCCCTGGCTTCAGGTAGGATTTGGCTAAGATTTGGCTAAGATTTTAAACTGAGTGTGGGCTTGGCTCCTGTGGTCAAAGTCTAACTGTTGTGTGGCTGTTGTGTTGAAAGAGAGCCAGGTACTTAAGTAAGTAAAGGCACCTTTACTAACTATCCTTTGCAGTACATACAGGAAACAAAGCAACATAGACAAATACACAAAAAGGTGGTTTGTTGCAATTTGCACATAAAGTGCGTGCATATTACTTAACTGTACAAAGATCCCACTTGGCCACCACGCTCACCAAGAGATGCAACAAAAGCAAAACATTCCCATCACATGCACCAGCTGTGGCATGTTCCGCTTTTTCACACAAAAACTAGACAACTACATCTGCTCCAAATGCAAACAGATGACTCTGATGGAGCAGAGGATCCAACAGCTCGAGCACCGTATTAAGACCCTTAAGGACATTCAGGCACTTGAGCTCTTCTTGGACACTGCACAACACGCTGCTGTAGATCAGCAGCCTGCATCACACCAACACCACCAAGACCATGATCAGGAACCTTATGGGGAGATCAACTCAAAGGTAGACAACCCTCAGGCTTGGAAGGAGGTCACCCATAGAAGGAGACGCAGGACCAGGCAGCCTCCGCAGAACTCCTCTGCTCAGCTGCATTTACACAACAGATTTGAAATTCTTACATCATTAACATACAATCAGGAAACACATCTTGTGGAGGACCACAGTTTCTTAGATACCACTCAGTGGACCACCCTGGATCAATGCGCAGGGGATAGCCCTGACGGGGACAGTGCATCACCACAGTCACACTTATGTAATCATGCAAATGCTCCATCCCCAATCATAGACCAGGAGCAACAGGAACATCCTTGGGAGAGTAATGGGCTCTCGGATGTATCTCAATGGATTGTCATTGATGAATGCACTGGGGATGTTGAGGAGGAGGACAACACTTTACACCTACATGATTCACTTCAACAGGAACACTCTTCAGGGGACATACACACTGTCTTGCACAAAAGGGACCCTGTCAATCCTCAAAGGAAACAGGTCTTGGTAGTAGGTGACTCCCTCCTTAGAGGAACGGAAGCCATCATTTCCAGACCGGATGGGATGGCTCGAGAAACATGCTGCCTCCCGGGGGCAAAAATACACCATATCACTCAGAGGCTCAGCAGGCTCCTAAAGCCCCATCACCTTCCCCACCTTATGTTGATTCATGTAGGTACCAATGACACCGCTAGGCATACTTTTCAAAAGATCACAAATGATTTTCGAGCTCTGGGAACAAAGCTAAAACTGTATAATGTACATGTGATCTTTTCATCCCTCCTCCCTGTTGTAGGACACGGCTCTACAAGGGCCGGAAAAATAGTACAGGTCAATAACTGGCTCAGAAAATGGTGTCAAGAGGAGCATTTTGGCTTCCTTGACCATGGTCTACTCTTCCAAGAGGATGGACTACTGGCAAGCGATGGGGTGCATCTCACACAAGTAGGAAAACATCTTTTTGCACACAGACTCACAAACCTCATCAGGCGCACTTTAAACTAGATCCACTGGGGGAGGGGAACAACAGCCTGGCGAACACTATATTACCCACGACCACAGGGAACCGCCGAAAGGCTAAACGGAGGGCTGCACAAACACAGCAAGGACCAAGTACAGAGAGCACAATAATCCCAAATAAACAGTTCGAGGGGAGGTCACAGGGGCTTACATGTCTTTACACTAATGCTCAGAGCATGGGAAATAAGCAAGACGAACTCCAACTCCTAGCACAGCACCACACATACGATGTCATAGGCATCACTGAAACCTGGTGGGATGACTCCCATCACTGGAATTTAACCATTGAGGGCTATAACCTCTTTCACAGAAATAGAACAAAGGGGAGAGGAGGGGGAGTAGCTTTATATGTCAAAAACAGTTACGTTGCAGAAGAAATGCAAGACTGTAATCCGGGAAACCAGCTTGAAAGCATCTGGATAAGAATCAAGGGAACCGGGACTCAAAAAGATCTTGTTGTGGGTGTCTACTACAGACCTCCGAGTCAGGATGAAGGACTTGATGAAGCCTTCTGTCAACAGCTGACCAAACAGGCACAAAGAAGAGATATAGTAGTCATGGGCGATTTCAATTATCCCGATATCTGCTGGAAAACAAACTCAGCCAAGAGTACAAAGTGCAGCAAATTCCTCACTTGCCTTGCAGATAATTTTATGGTCCAGAAGGTAGAAGAGGCAACAAGAGGATCAGCAACTCTTGATCTAATCTTAACAAATGTGGAAGACCTGATCAATACAGTTGAAGTGGTTGGATCCTTAGGGGCAAGTGACCATGTGCTCCTGCAGTTTGCAATACAAAGGAATGCTGAAACTAAGACAAGTCAAACACGCATTCTGGACTTTAAGAGAGCCGACTTCCAAAAAATGAAGGAATTACTGAGCGGCATTCCATGGATGCCGATATTAAAAAACAAGGGAGTTAAGGATGGATGGGAGTTTTTCAAAAGTGAAATACTCAAGGCGCAAATGCAAACAGTGCCAACAAAGAAGAAAAATAAGACAAGTGCAAAGAAGCCAGAATGGATGTCCAAAGAACTTCTAACTGAGCTAAAGCTCAAAAGTGACATGCACAAGAAGTGGAAAAGGGGAGAAATCACCAAAGAAGAATTCAAACGTATAGCCAACACCTGTAGGGAAAAGGTTCGCAAGGCTAAAGCGCAAAATGAGCTCAGGCTTGCCAGGGACATAAAAAACAACAAAAAAGGCTTTTTTGCTTACGTTGGTAGAAAAAGGAAGAAAAAGGAGGCGATAGGGCCATTGCAAGGAGAAGATGGGGTGATGGCGACAGGGGACAGGGAAAAGGCAGAACTACTTAATGCCTTCTTTGCCTCGGTCTTCTCAGAAAAAGAAAGCCATCTTCAACCTCAGCAACACGGAATGGACGAAGGATTGGGGGAAATCCAACCCCAAATAGGGAAACAAGTTGTCCAGGAACACTTGGGCTCTCTAAACGAATTCAAGTCCCCAGGGCCAGATCAGCTACACCCAAGAGTACTGAAGGAACTAGCGGAAGTTATTTCAGAACCACTGGCAATTATCTTCGAGAGTTCTTGGAGAACGGGAGAAGTCCCAGCAGATTGGAGGAGGGCGAATGTGGTCCCTATCTTCAAGAAGGGAAAAAAGAACGACCCAAACAATTACCGTCCGGTCAGCCTCACATCAATACCAGGCAAAATTCTGGAAAAGATCATTAAGGAAGTGGTCTGCGAACACTTAGAAACAAATGCGGTCATTGCTAATAGTCAACACGGATTTACCAAAAACAAGTCATGCCAGACTAATCTGATCTCTTTTTTCGATAGAGTTACGAGTTGGGTCGATACAGGGAATGCTGTGGATGTAGCGTACCTGGATTTCAGTAAGGCCTTCGACAAAGTCCCCCACGACCTTCTGGCAAACAAACTAGTAAAATGTGGGCTAGACAAAACTACGGTTAGGTGGATCTGTAATTGGCTAAGCGAACGAACCCAAAGGGTGCTCACCAATGCGTCGTCTTCATCATGGAAAGAAGTGACAAGTGGAGTGCCGCAGGGCTCCGTCCTGGGCCCGGTTCTGTTCAACATCTTTATTAACGACTTAGACGAAGGGTTAGAAGGCACGATCATCAAGTTTGCAGACGACACAAAACTGGGAGGGATAGCTAACACTCCAGAAGACAGGAGCAGAATTCAAAACGATCTTGACAGACTAGAGAGATGGGCCAAAACTAACAAAATGAAGTTCAACAGGGACAAATGCAAGATACTTCACTTCGGCAGAAAAAATGGAAATCAAAGATACAGAATGGGGGACGCCTGGCTTGACAGCAGTGTGTGCGAAAAAGACCTTGGAGTCCTCGTGGACAACAAGTTAAACATGAGCCAACAATGTGATGCGGCTGCTAAAAAAGCCAATGGGATTCTGGCCTGCATCAATAGGGGAATAGCGTCTAGATCCAGGGAAGTTATGCTCCCCCTCTATTCTGCCTTGGTCAGACCACACCTGGAATACTGTGTCCAATTTTGGGCACCACAGTTGAAGGGAGATGTTGACAAGCTGGAAAGCGTCCAGAGGAGGGCGACTAAAATGATTAAGGGTCTGGAGAACAAGCCCTATGAGGAGCGGCTTAAAGAGCTGGGCATGTTTAGCCTGCAGAAGAGAAGGCTGAGAGGAGACATGATAGCCATGTACAAATACGTGAAGGGAAGTCATAGGGAGGAGGGAGGGAGCTTGTTTTCTGCTGCCCTGCAGACTAGGACACGGAACAATGGCTTCAAACTACAGGAAAGGAGATTCCACCTGAACATCAGGAAGAACTTCCTCACTGTGAGAGCTGTTCGACAGTGGAACTCTCTCCCCCGGACTGTGGTGGAGGCTCCTTCCTTGGAGGCTTTTAAGCAGAGGCTGGATGGCCATCTGTCGGGGGTGCTTTGAATGCGATTTCCTGCTTCTTAGCAGGGGGTTGGACTAGATGGCCCATGTGGTCTCTTCCAACTCTACTATTCTATGATTCTATGATTCTATGATTCTAATGATAATTCGGCTATATTTTGGTACTCTGTAGCAGGCATATTAAAGGAACAGAGATTCTCTCTTGATATACCAATCCCAGCTAAGGACTGGGAGAACTACTATCAAGGTCTGTTTGCTTTAACAGAATTTGTAGAGGAACAGCACTCAAGTAGAGACCCACTAGACATGGAAGCCCCCCCTCCCTGGCCACCAGTTGCAGAAACAGAGATACACTGTATTATCAAAGGCTTAAAGAGTGGTAAAGCACCTGGGGAAGATTTCCTGCCAGCCGAATTATTTAAAAAAGATCCTGACTGGTGGGCCCCCCTTTTGGTGGGCTTGTTCACACATATAAATAATACCTGTCAAATCCCAGACGGATGGAAGTTGGCAATAGTGGTACCTATTTACAAAAAGGGGAATAAAAAGGATCCCAGTAGTTATAGGCCCATTAGCCTAATAGATATCATTGCTAAAATTTATGCCAGGTTCCTATTAAGCAAAGTTGAAAGCTGGGTAAACGAACAAGGTATCCTTGTGGAAGAACAAGCAGGTTTAGACAAAATAGATCTACCATCGATAACTGTTTTACCTTGAATCACTTGATTGCTAAATATGCCGGCAAGGGGAGGCACTTGTACGCTGCCTTTATTGACTTATCTGCAGCATTTGATACAGTGAACAGAGAACTATTATGGAATAAGTTGGCCACCTTCGAAATGGAGCCTAGACTGTTGCTACTGATCAAAGCCTTATATACAAGTACCTGTTTGAGAGTACGATTCGGGGTAAATAGAACCCTGACATACAGGATAAATACATACAAAGGGGTAAGACAAGGGTGCATCTTAGCACCAATACTATTTAATCTCTACATCAATGACCTGCCTGGAGTAATGAAAGACCCTGTAGTTCATATGCCCAAAATCCAAAGCACACACTGTAACACCTTGTTATATGCTGATGATATGATTCTATTATCATACTCGCAGGTTGGACTCCGTAGGTTGTTAAGAAGACTCAGCTCCTATTGCCAGGATAACTCTTTAACCATTAATAAGTCAAAGTCAAAAATAATGGTGTTTGGAAGAAGTCAGCAGAGACACAGATGGCAATTAGATGGTGAGGTAATAGAACAAGTTAACACCTTCCCTTATCTTGGAGTAACTTTCTCTGAAACGGGCACTTGGACTTTCCACCATCAAAGGAGTGCACTCAGAGCAAAGGCTCGCCTGAATCTAATACTTAAATTAAAAACACATAGCTATCCAGGCACTCTAATCCCAATAATTAAAGTATGTAAAGCTAAGATTACACCCATGCTATTATATGCAGCAGAAGTATGGGGTTTAAGCTCCATCTCAGTAATAGAACAAGCTCAATCTCAGCACTTGAGAAACATTTTGGGTGTGGATAAAAGAACCTCAGCAGCTGCAGTGAGAGCGGAACTGGAAATTTACACAATCCATGCACAATCTAAATTCAGGGCGTATAACTACTGGTGTAAAATCAATGTAATGGAGCCCGATAGACTTCCAAAATTGTGCTTATTAGAACAGATAAAATCCCAACTACAGACCTCATGGATTATGCAATTGACAAATTATATAAGAAGTTGTGGCCTTCCTGTCTCCTGCACCTTAAATGGTCAAGTAAAAAAGAATGCCAGACAAAGAATTTTGGACATAGAAGCACAGAAAGATATAGCTACTCTCAGTGGGGTTGCCAACCTAAAATGGCTGAGCCAATATAAATGTACCTTCCAAATTGCCAACTATTTAAAAATCGAAATGCCAAAACACTTTAGGGAGGTATTTACTCGAGCTAGATTCGATCAGCTTGATACAATGGTTAGATATGGGAGATTCAACAACATCCCTTATAAAGAACGATTCTGTATCTGTGGAGCTCCTGAAATTGAGGATTTAGCACATATATTATTTGACTGTAAATTGTATCAGAAGGTGAGAGATTTGTTTCTTGGTCCATATATCAAACAGACAATGCACTGGGAATCGCACATCAGAACAACGTACTTTATGTGCGGTCAAGATCCAAAAATAACATATAAAACGGCTCTGTACTTGAGTAAAACAATACGATTGAGATCCACATATGTGGGGCTGATAGGAGTAAACTGTAGGGGTGACAATGACATATGATGTACACACCCAGTTTTATTATATTTATTTATTGTATGGTTACAAGTGTTTTATTTAATATTTGTATAGAATGTAACCAGGTCTTTTCGAGCCTGGTTGTTTGGCTTGGTACTTTGATATGGCCTAAGGGCTAATCAATAAAATGTTCTTCTTCTTCTTCAAAAGAAAATACCTAGAGAGGACATCTTCGTAGAAATTTTCTAGGTCCTCCACACGATTTTATGGCAACTTCCAATGGACATTGTTTATTTCAATAGGATTCACTATTACCCCCCCCCCTTTCCTCTTTTCATAGTAAGTTCAGGAATGTGTTCCATGGATATGGTAATCATATTGTGCAACTGTAACACTATGTAAAACAATTTTTGTTCCTGGGTTATAGATGCTATTTGCTAATTAGTTCTATCACAAAAACATGGGAAAAGTTTATGAAACTGCCAAAACTTTTGTTTTTGCGAGAGGGACATCCTGCAGCACATTTTGCTCTGATTTTTTAATGAATATCTCATCAAGTCTCACTAATTCAACAGAGTTTGTGGCAACCACAAAAACGAGGTTTCTGGAGTGGAACAACAAACTAAGGACCGCACAATTAAACAGGAATAACACTTTCAAGCCAGGAACAATAGTGTAATTCACAGGTAATTTTTTGTACAGGCAGTCCCCAAATTATAGCTACAGGAAAAGGGGTCTGCATTGAAGCTTTTTCACCAATCCTTGTTTCCACAACAAATCAAAATCCAACAATCACAGGTACATAAAGGAACCCTTCCCTATGCTATCCAAAGTTTGTGAGTGTGCCTTAATTGGATTTAAATAATGCATGTAATACTGTGCAGAAACAGTTTCCAACTGTCTTTTATGCTCACTTTTGAGTTTGTCTTCTTTTGTGATGATTTTGAAAACATGCTTCGTTTCCTGCACGATGAAACCCGTGATGCCAACGTAGGAGGGACACTTGGATTTCGTGACTAGAAAAACAAAAACAGATGATTAGAGTGAGGAAGCATTGTTATGACACACACTTAACTACTTGTGACATGATTTTCTTGGCCATGTGTCTGATGAGGAAGCATTGTTATGACACACACTTGGCTACTTGCAGCATGATTTTCTTGGCCAAAAAATGTATCATGCATATTTCTGAAGCTTCCTCATCAGTCAAAAGATGTTAAAAAACCATACCGCTGGAAAATATGTTTATATCATGATGCAACAATTGGACATCATGAATTTTAAAAACACATCATGTGAAGGATCACAGTGACATCCCCTGATGTAAATGCAGAAGCTGGCCATGTAAAACAAGATGGCAGAAAGGCTGGCACATAGTTATTAACACACGATACTTAACAGTTGAACCAGGATATTATTATTATTATTATTATTATTATTATTATTGACACAACGACGTTGTATGACACAGCAAACAAGATAGACATGCTGGATTTCGTTTCACAAAACCACAAGTCGAACACTTCCCAAGTGTCTAGGACTGTGTGATGTATTTTCGGATGATGCGTGCAGATCCCAGCAGGGTGGCCTTTTGCAGTTGGCAGATCGTAATTTTGTCAATGTCTATTGTTTCCAAATGCCGGCTGAGATCTTTTGGCACGGCACCCAGTGTGCCCATCACCACCGGGACCACATGCACTGGTTTCTGCCAGAGTCTTTGAAGTTCGATCTTGAGGTCCTGATAGCGGCTGAGTTTTTCCTGTTGTTTTTCATCAATGCGACTGTCACCTGGGATGGCAACATCAATGATCCAAACCTTGTTCTTTTCCACAACTGTGATGTCTGGTGTGTTGTGTTCCAGAACTTTGTCAGTCTGGATTCGGAAGTCCCACAGTATCTTTGCGTACTCATTTTCCACAACCTTTGCTGGTTTGTGATCCCACCAGTTCTTTGCTGCTGGGAGGTGGTACTTGAGGCATAAGTTCCAATGGATCATTTGGGCCACACAGTTGTGCCTCTGTTTGTAGTCTGTCTGTGCAATTTTCTTACAGCAGCTGAGGATATGATCAATGATTTCGTCAGCTTCCTTGCACAGTCTGCATTTTGGGTCATCAGCTGATTTTTCGATCTTGGCCTTATTTGCATTTGTTCTGATGGCTTGCTCCTGGGCTGCAAGGATCAGGCCTTCTGTCTCCTTCTTCAGGGTCCCATTCGTGAGCCAGAGCCAGGTCTTCTCCTTATCAGCTTTTCCTTCAATTTTGTCAAGGAACTTTCCATGCAGTGTTTTGTTGTGCCAGCTGTCAGCTCTAGTTTGTAGTGTGGCTTTCTTGTACTGGTTTTTTGTCTGCTGTGCTTTGAGGAGTTTCTGATTTTTGACTTCAATCAAAGCAGGTTCTTTACTTTGCTTTACATATTCTGCCAGGGCATGTTCTTCTTCTTTGACTGCTTGTTTTACTTGCAAGAGTCCTCTGCCCCCTGATCTTCTAGGCAGATATAGCCAGTCAACATCACTGCGAGGGTGCAGAGAATGATGAATGGTCATGAGTTTTCTTGTTGTTGTTGTTGTTGTTGTTGTTATTATTATTATTATTATTATTATTATTATTATTATTATTATTATTATTATTATTATTATGCTTTTCTCCCATGGTGGGACTCAAAACAGTGAACAATAATGAAAATGATGAACAATAATTAAAATATAACAACAACAACAACAACAACAACAACAATTTTATTTCTTACCTGCCTCTCCTAATGGCTCAAGGCAGGTCACAGCACATTCAAAACACACAAATACTGCAAAAAGTCTCTAAACACACATATTAAAATGTATTTCTATATTAAATACACAGGACAGAAATTAAAAGACAGGATACCAGTTTAATATTCATGCTTAAAACTGGCTGAATTGAAGGTGTGCCCCTGATGAATTGGGGAAAAGTTATTTTTTAAAAAGTATTGTATTTAAATCCATTGAGTCATCTTGGAGAAGTCTAACCCTCATAGCTTCAGGGTAAGGCAATGGCAAACCTCTTCTGAACAAGTCTTACTAACAAATCATCATGATACTGTATTGTGACCCTAAAATGAGCCTAAGTCAGAAATGACCCAAAAAAAAAAAAAGTCAGAAATGACCCGAAGGCATGCAACAGTAACTTAATTCAAGAAATTATAAAACCTCAGGTAACAGAAAAAGAGGGAAAGAGAACAATGTATTTAAAATCAAGGCATACTTTAGTTTCCTTAGAACTTTAAGTTTCTTATCTGCAAAGCTTCGCTCATTTCCCTTATCCCTTGATATAACTGATCAACTCAAATTGAAAAAATGAGGTTTTAATCTACTTCCGGAACTGAAGAAATTTAAATCAAAATAGACTATTAATGCAGGAATAGAGCAAGTATACCTGTAACGAGAGCTCCGTGGAGATCCGCTTTTAGCAGTTTTGTTTGAATCATCTGTGGCTGCCTAATAAAAAAACATAGGATTTAAAATTCTATAAAGTGTGAAACAGAATAAACTAAATTGGAAGACAAAACTCCAAAGAAAAAGCCAACTATTCACTTCAATAATCCAAATAGGATTCTACATGTATGTTAGACATTATTATGCAGATTTATTTCTCTCTCTCTCTCTCTCTCTACCTACCTACCTACCTACCTACCTACATTAACACTCACCCTAATGGATGGAATCATTATCTGGCTGCAGACATCACACAGAACTAAGTCTAGAAGGTGTGGAATTTCAAGTATTTTGTCACTTCAGTCCTAAAAGAGTTTCCAAAGTTTTTCTACCTGCCATATAGAATTTTCTTTCCTTCTTCCACTTTTTAATAGACAAAAACTGACTGGGAGCAAAAGCTCTCTTAACAAATATATTGTATTTGTGTACAAACAAGGAAGGCTGGCAGCTACTCAGAACAAATGCTTCATCTCATATGAGCAATGTGGTTTTTTGGTTTTGGTGTTTTGATATTGTGGAATATCTGATTTTGCATCCACAAAGTCTTCTATGGACAGGGTATTTTGTCATGCTTCAATAAAATGGAATTGTCACTAGAACTGGAAAAAAATTCAATTAATCTGTCCGAATGAAGGAAAAAAGAGTAATACTTCTATTTACTAAAGGTAATTAATGGGTGTTTGTTGGTAGAAGAGAAAATGGTGCTCTCAAATGTACATTAGGCCCTTGTTATCTGCTGGGGTTTGTTATCTGTGGATGCTCAAGTCCCATGACAGATAATAGCAGCCTTTCCCAATATTTTTAACCAGGAAGAACCACTGAAACAAATTTCAGGTTTTGGGGATTATAAAAATTATTGCCTCAATATCTAAAAGATCTCTTTCAAACAGAATCCTTAGTCACAAAACCCTAGGCTTTCAGGAAACCTGGTTGAGAAATCCTGTTTTAGAAAGAGAGGAAATGCTGTGAAAACCCACACGGAACAACATATTGATTCTACCATATCAGGCGAGAAAAGGGAAGCTAAATTTGGATGCCCCTCCATAGCCAAAATATAATAAAATAAAATCTCCTAAATATCAGAATGAATGGCTGAACTTTTCTTCCAAATGTTACATAAAATATATTTGATATGAGGCGTTATTCCAAGTCTCAATAATCCCCTATTCACACTCAGAAAACAGACAGCCTCAGAAGGGAAACATCACTTAAAGATAATGCAATATTTGCCACTTGGGAACAAGAATTCAACTTGCTAAGAGGCTGCCTTTATTGCAATAGCAATAAAGTAATATTAGTATTAAATTTATTATAATAGTCCCAACGATCACTTAAAATAAAAGAGCTTACGCATCAGGCCGGAGTCCATTGCAGAGGTCTCTGATGTACTGCTTCCATAATTCGTGCAATGGGACAAATATCTCATACCTGCAGAACAAGTCAAAGATTTTGCTCCTGTTAGTAGCAACCGTTATCTCAAAGAACGTGCCTGGCATATTTGGGATTAATTAGGAAACATTTTTGCTCCTTCAACAATAGTTTTATAAATTATTTATTTATAAATAGTTTTTCTGGTTTTAGATGACTTTACGGCTTATATGTTAAAATCAAGGATTTCCACAATACAGTAGAGTCTCACTTATCCAACATAAACGGGCCGGCAGAATGTTGGATAAGCGAATATGTTGGATAATAAGGAGAGATTAAGGATAAGTCTATTAAACATCAAATTAAGTTATGATTTCACAAATTAAGGACCAAAACATCATGTTAGACAACAAATTTGGAAGAAAAAGTAGTTCAATACACAGTAATTCTATGTAGAAATTACTAGATTTATGAATTTAGCACCAAAATATCACGATATATTGAAAGCATTGACTACAAAAATGCGTTGGATAATCCAGAACGTTGGATAAGCGAGTGTTGGATAAGTGAGACTCTACTGTAATAAGATCATCGGATGCCCTCTAGTGGCCAAGGTCTGTTGAAAACCAGGTAAGAGGGATTTATATACAGTAGAGTCTCACTTATCCAACATAAACGGGCCGGCAGAATGTTGGATAAGCAAATATGTTGGATAATAAGGAGGCATTAAGGAAAAGCCTATTGAACATCAAATTAGGTTATGATTTTACAAATTAAGTCCCAAAAGATCATGTCATACAACAAATTTGGCAGAAAAAGTAGTTCAATACGCAGTAATGCTATGTATTAATTACTGTATTTATGAATTTAGCACCAAAATATCACGATATATTGAAAACATTGATTACAAAAATGTGTTGGATAATCCAGAACATTGGATAAGCGAGTGTTGGATAAGTGAGACTCTACTGTATCTGAGGAAAGTCCAAGGTGGGAGAAAGCAAGAACTCTTTTGTTTGAGGCAAGTGTAAATGTTGCAATTGGTCAGCTTGATTAGCACTGAATAGCCTTGCAGCTCCAAGCCTGGCTGCTTCCTGCCTGGGGGGAATCCTTTCTTGAAAGATTTTAACTCCCAACCCAGTGATTCCGGCCCATGAAAGCCTACAACATAAATGATGATGATAATAATAATAATAACAATTTATTCTTGTAATTATATTATATAATTGTATAATTATTCTAATTATATTATATTATTCTAATTATATTATACTCCCCTTCCTTCCACATCCCCCTTTACAACCTGTGGAAAGTCCAGGGTGGGAGAAAGAAAGAAATCTTGTCTGTTTGAGGCAAGTGTGAATGTTGCATTTGGCCACCTTTAATGGCCTTGCAGCTTCAAGGATTTAATGGCCTTGCAGCTTCAAGGACTGGCTGCTTATTGCCTAGAGAACTCCTTTGTTAGGAGGTGTTAGCTGGCCCTGATTGTTTTCTGTCTGGAATTTTCCTGTTTTCTGAGTGTTGTTCTTTATTTACTTTACTGTGTCAGCTCACCACAGCCGCTCCTGAATGAACACACGAGACTCTCTGTGGTATCACCAGGAACTTTTACTGTAGGAAACATGAACATCAGAAAAGCCAAGAATGGGAGGCTCCGGCCAACCCTCCTTTATATACCCTCCCCCTCATTTGAACAGTCTCTTCCCGCTCAGTAAAACCCCGCGCAAATTCCCCGCCAAGTCCATCAGCCGTTTCTCCTCCGAGTCCTGGGACGCAGGTGTCTTATCAATGTCAGTGACCCTGAAACTCAGAGCCACATCCAGGCTCTAGTAGCAGGGTTCTGACATGGCGTCCTCCTCCCCTTCGTCCTGGAAGGAAAAGATTAAACACAACTATTGTTCTCCGCTGTCCAGAGTTCCTTTATACTTTTTTAACAGGCTGCAATGGAATACCGGGTGTACCTTTCCTAGGTCCTTTGGTAGCCTCAGCTCATAGGTCACTTCGTTTATTCTTTTTGCTACCCTGAATGGCCCTATATAGCGTGGAGCCAATTTCTTGGATGGGAACCCCAATTTCAGGTTTTTTGTGCTCAGCCAAACCAGATCTCCTTCGCCCAATTTGTCCCCCTCTCGGCGCCTACGATCCGCAAAGAGCTTGTACTTCTTTTGTGTTTCCCGCAATGCCTCTACCACGGTTTGCCACCCTTGCTTGATTTTGGCCGGCCATTCCTCGTCGGTCTGGCCCTCCCCTTCCTTCCACTCGGGTAGCCTGGGGAAAGGTGCCACCTCCTGTCCGTATACTATTTCGAATGGGGCACGACCTGTGGCCGAATGTACGGCCCCGTTAAAAGCCATCTCAGCAAACGGAAGAAGGTCCGCCCAATCATCCTGTCTATAATTGGTGTACATCCTTAAGAATTGGCACAGTGTCTGTTGGGTACGTTCGACCCCCCCGTTGGTCGCGGGATGAAAGGCCGAGCTCAGGTTCCTTTCTGCTCCTAACAGCTGTAAGAATTTTCCCCAAAATTTTGCAGTAAATTGGACTCCCCGGTCACTAATTATCTTGTCGGGACACCCATGTAGGCGATATACATGCTTCACATACAAATCAGCAAGTTTTTCAGCTGAAGGGAGTTTTGGCAGAGCCACAAAGTGTGCCTGTTTTGAGAATAGGTCCAATATTGTCCAAATGTATCTGTGGCCTCTGCTGGGGGGTAGTTCGCCTACAAAATCCATGGCTACGCATTCCCATGGCCTCATGGGCTCCACCACCTTCTGCAATAGCCCCTGGGGCTTCCCCGGTGGTGTTTTTCCCTCTGCACATAATTCACACTGCGTGACGTATCCCCTGGCGTCTTTCCTCATTCCGGGCCACCAGCATTGTTTGGCCAACAGTTTAATAGTCCTGGTGGGGCCTAGATGACCCGCACCCTTGTTATCATGGTACTTCCTTAACATTTCTCGTCTTAAACATTCAGGAATATACAATTTCTTATTTACAAACACCAAATCCCCACACAATTCTCCCTTTTCTTTGTTTGTTTGTAACCATTTGTCCATTCCATACGCTCGCTTCAACTCTTCCTCCCATATTTCTCCTCCCCCCGTGGAAATGGCAGTACGTTTGTTTTCTTTGGCCGCTTGTGCTCGAGTTAGTACTGCCAGGCCCCATTGCTTATCAAGAAAAATACTCCCTTCAGATTCCTGAATTCCTCCCCCGTGCTGAGGCATCCGAGAGAGAGCGTCAGCGAGTATATTATGTTTCCCCTGGAAGAATCTGAGTCTGAAATCAAAACGGCTGAAATATTGGGCCCATCTAATTTGCTTCGCTGATAGTTTACGAGGGGATCTTAGATACTGTAAATTTCTATGGTCAGTCCACACCTCAAACGGTGTTCCACTTCCTTCCAGAAAGTGTCTCCAGCACTCTAGTGCTTTTAGAATCGCTAAGGCTTCTCTCTCCCAAATCGGCCAGTTTTTTTCTGTATCGCTAAACTTTTTTGACAGATAGCCACATGGCTTCAGGTTCCCCCCCTCGTCTTTCTGTAGCAGAACTGCCCCATATGCCCGGTCTGACGCATCGCAATGTAATACAAAGGCTTTAGACATATCAGGGTGCTGTAGGACAGGCTCCTCAGTAAAACGCTTTTTAAGGGCTTCGAAAGCTTCCTGGCATTCTATTGTCCAGGTCAGTTTGGCCCCTGGGGCCTTCACTTTGGCTGTTTCTCCCCTACCTTTAGTCTTTAACAAATCCGTTAATGGCAAAGTGAGGCGCGCAAAGTCCTTGATAAATGTTCTATAGAAGTTTGCGAACCCTAGGAAGGATT
This sequence comes from Anolis carolinensis, assembly GCF_035594765.1. Taxonomy (NCBI): domain Eukaryota; kingdom Metazoa; phylum Chordata; class Lepidosauria; order Squamata; family Anolidae; genus Anolis; species Anolis carolinensis. The sequence continues at coordinate 204,674 of NW_026943840.1, read as the reverse complement.
GCAGCTGCTTCCGTGTTTTGGGGGCTTCCCACCCCCTCACGTCTTCTACCTTCGCAGGGTCCATCGCCACTCCCTGGGAGGAAATCCTATACCCCAGAAAGTCTATCTGGTCTTTATTGAACTCGCACTTGGCAAGCTTCGCATACAGTTTTGCTTCTCTCAACTTTTGCAGGACTTCCCTGACTAGTTCTATGTGTTGCTCCTTAGTCCGAGATACTAACAATATGTCATCTAAAAAAACAAAGACTCCCTTGTACAACAATGGATGCAACACTTCGTTGATTAATTGCATGAACGCGGCGCCTCCGCCGCACAAACCGAAAGGGAGCACACGATAATTGAATAATCCGAATGCACAGGAGAAGGCCGTCTTCCACCTGTCCTCTGGTTTAATCTGCAATTTATGGTACGCTTCAATTAAGTCCAATTTAGTGAATATCTGTCCCTCCGATAACTGGGCGATCAAGTCCTTCACTAAAGGTAGGGGGTATTTATTTCCAGAACTGATTGCATTCAGGCCCCTGTAGTCAATGCAGAGCCTCAGCGTTTGGTCCTTTTTGCGCCTGAACAACACAGGCGCCCCTAGAGGGGAATTTGAAGGCTCTATGAAACCCCTCGCTAGGTTTTTATCAATGTATTTTCTCAGTTCCTCCTTTTCCCTAGCCGACATTGGGTATATTTTTGCCTTAGGAAGCTCTGCTCCTGGGACTAGCTCTATCTTCACTTCAACTCTCCGCTTCGGTGGGAAACTGTCTGCTTCCTTCTCATCAAATACGTCCACAAAATCCCGATACTCTGGGGGTAATTTATCTGCCAGTTCTGCTATCCTGATAGAGTCTTCCTCCCCCCTTTTCCCCGGCTCCCTTTCCACTTCCTGGCTCCCTCCTTCCAACTTCATCCTGAAGATCATGCTCTTATCCTCCCAGTTGATTTGCGGGTTGGCCTGCCCCAGCCATGGCATGCCTAGTATAACATTATAGCTGGCTATTTGTGATATCACAAATGACACCTTTCCTTCCCAACTCCCTATCTTACACTTTACATCTTCGGCACTGTACTTAGCTAATGATCCCGATGCTGTGGATCCGTCCAACTGCGAAAAAGCTATTGGGGATTCTAGGTTCGTTCTTTCGCATCCCAATCCCTCGGCTAATTCAGGGGAGATGATGTTCCTGGAACATCCACAATCCACAAATGCTTTGCAGGTTGCTTGTTTGCTGCCACTTTCCAGCTGAATGGGGACCACTATCATGGCTTTGTCCTGACTTACCAACCCCCCCGAGTGGTGCCTCATCGGTGGTTCTTCCTCGGCGCGTTTCCCTGCCACGGCTCTTGGTTTGGGCGGGCCTCCGCCTTCCCCTTTTCTCTGCCAGCACTCGGCAGCCCTGTGGCCCAAACGGCCGCACACGAAGCAGCCCCTCCTGCTGGTGCTCACGTTCCCTGTCGGCTCCGTTCTCCTCCCGGCTGGGGTTGATCCCTCCTTCCGGCTCCCCTCTTTCATCTGCGGCCGCTGCTGTAGCCCTCCTCGGTGCCTCCTCGCCTGGGCCAGCGATGTCTCGATGCGCCCCGCCAGCTGAATCCATCCGCGCAGTGTGTCAGGCTCATCACGATGCACCGCCCAGGAGAGGATCTCCCGCCTGAGCCCCTCTTTGAAGAGTTCTATCTTTGTCACTGCAGACCATTCCGGCACCTTTTCAGCGAGGCATTGGAACTCCTCCGCATACTCAGATACCGACCTCTGCCCCTGGGAGACGGTCTTCAACTCCTCCCTCGCCCGGATCTGCTCCAGTGGATCTCGGAAACGGGTCTCCAGGGCCCCCATAAAGCGTCGGAGTGACCCCAGACATGGGTCGCGCCGCGCGTGTAGTTGAACGTACCAGCTGGCCGCTCTCCTCTTCAACACTGCACCAATGGCCCGTACCCGGCTGGATTCCGTTCTAAAAGTGTGGGCATTGTCCTCCATATAGCCCCTCACCGTGGTCAGGAAAAAATCCAGTTCAGAGGACTCTCCCCCAAACTCGATCCTTAGTTCCTCTCGTCTCGGTAGGGGTCCCTGTGGTGGCAATCCCCAATTCTCCGCCCGTCGCAAGCCCCCTTGCGGGCCAGTGGGCCCCGCTGCTGCTTCCCTTTGTCCTGTGCCACGCCCGGCATTCGCCAGGGGCACCAGGGTCTCAGTTGGGAGCGTAGCCGGGATTCTCGGAGGCTTTTCCCCTTCGTCGTCACTCTCCTCCACCCGCGTCAGGCTCGTTTGGATCTTGGGCCGGGCACCGGGCTCCTTTCGCATTTCCCTTCCCTTCGGTGCTGGGAGGTCTGCAAAGCCCTGGCTGCTTCCCATGCTCACGTCCCACATTGAGCTAGCCCGGAGTTCCCTTCCTCGCTCCGGCTCCGCCAAAACCGCCAGGCGCTCCATCGCCCTCGACATCACTGCCAGGGTGGTCTCCATCGCCGACATCCTCTCCTCCAGAAACACCATCTTTTGCGGGCCTGGGGAAGGTGAACCTTCCTCTCCTCCGGTGCTATCTCCCCGCACCCCTCCGCGCCTCTGGGTTACCCCATTTGGCTGGGCATAAGCGGTGGATGACGCCAGGGCCGCCAGCTGGTGGAACTCAGCGTCCGTCTCGGGAGTGGCCCTTTCCGACCTTCCTCCTCCGGCGCCCAAGAGCTCTTCATCCTCCACTTGCATGTTACACCTCACCGCTACAGCGGGATGGTGTCCGTATTCTTGGCTTAGTGTCAGCTCACCACAGCCGCTCCTGAATGAACACACGAGACTCTCTGTGGTATCACCAGGAACTTTTACTGTAGGAAACATGAACATCAGAAAAGCCAAGAATGGGAGGCTCCGGCCAACCCTCCTTTATATACCCTCCCCCTCATTTGAACAGTCTCTTCCCGCTCAGTAAAACCCCGCGCAAATTCCCCGCCAAGTCCATCAGCCGTTTCTCCTCCGAGTCCTGGGACGCAGGTGTCTTATCAATGTCAGTGACCCTGAAACTCAGAGCCACATCCAGGCTCTAGTAGCAGGGTTCTGACATACTGATTTAACGGTATTTTTTAAAAATACTGGTAGCCAGATTTCATTCATTTTCATGCTTTCCTCCTTTCTGTTGAAATTGTCTACATGCTTGTGGATTTCAATGGCTTCTCTGTGTAGTCTGACATGGTGGTTGTTAGAGTGGTCCAGCATTTCTGTGTTCTCCAATACTATGATGTATCCAGGTTGGTTCATCTAGTGCTGTGCTATGGCTGACTTCTCTGGTCAATAGCTACATTAACATTTGCCTCAAACAGACAAGAGTTTTTCTCCTACCCTGGACATTCCACAGATATATAAACTCCACTTGCTTAGTTTTCAACAGACATCACAACCTGTGGGGATGCCTACCACAGATGTAGGCAAAACGTCAAGAGAGAATGCTTCTGGAACATGGCTATACAGCCCAGAAAACTCACAGCAACCCAGAACCAAGAGAGTTAAAGTGAAATAATTGTACTTGAATAATACGGTGGTTATTGTTATTATCATTATAAAACTAGACTGGTAAATTCTCTGGTGAGAAATAAAAGCTGAAGCAGGTATCCGCCAGCACGAAAACTAACATTTTGAATCTGCATTTCTTCTACTCTCAAACTGTCATTTTCTTTTCTCTTCCCAAGGTATATTTTAGCCATTCTTAGATGCAAATTAGGCAGGAATTCTAACCCAGATCTATAACAACATAATTATTCCTCGGGTTTTGCAATGTAACCATGTCTGCTTTCAGTCATTGTCATGCTCACCATAGTTAATACCTTCTAGTGGTTTTTTTCCCTTATGTGAGCAGTGAAGACAATATATATTTTGGCAGATTTTCAGGGGGTTTAATTTGTCCATTATCTTTTTATTTGTTCCTACAGTCTTCACTTTCCTTTCTTGTATTTGGTCTTATTGTTATAAACCGCCTTGAGGGCACTTATGGAGGAGGGTAGGCTCAAAGGCAGGATGTAAATGTCTTTATAAATAAATACTTAAATTCAAATAAAATAATAATAAAAATACATCAGGCATGGGCCAACTTCAGCCCTCCCTCCAGGTGTTTTGGACTTCAACTCCCACAATTCCTAACAGCCAGAGTTGAAGTCCAAAACACATGGAGGGAGGGCCGAAGTTGGCCCATGTCTGCTTTACATCATAACAATGCCAGTGTTTCCATTCTGATAAACTTAGCACCTTTAACGTACCTCTGCTGCTCTGGTTTGATCTCAAAGAGTCGCATTTCGCTCCTCTGTTTGACAGACAGCCCTTTCCCTTTCTTCTTCTTCTTCTTCTGCCTCTTCCTCCGCTTGTGGAAATGCTCCAGGACCACGGCTTTGTAGGTCAGGTGCTCTTCGATGGCTTTGTTGCTCTTCTGGGGCAAACTGCGCTTCAGGAAGGCTTTCACAAAGGCCTCAGCCTCCTGCGAGCCTTCTGGCTGCAAAAAGGTCATTCATGATACAAAGAGAGATGGTTGAGAATACCCCATTCTTTTCCAGAAGGTCTCGGAGGAACTGAAAGTCACGCGGACTGAACCTGGGACAGAGATCCCCCAGGTTCTCAGACCCACAACCTATGAATTCTTTGAATAGCTGAAACTGCAAACCCACCTGCATGGTTTCAGAAGGTGGTTTCGGAATAAGATAGAAGAATAGGAGAAACTGAATCCATCAAAGCCCCTGCAGCTCCTTCTACACTGCCATATAATCCAGACTATCGAAGAAGATATTCCACATTATCTCCTTTGAACTGGATTATATGAGTCTACACTGAAATATAATCCAGATTATCAAATCAAACAATCCGAATTTTATATGGTAGCGTAGACTCAGTCTCATATACGGTAGCGTGTGTAAACATAATTTAATATTACTAGGATGAGCTACAGTCTTTGAACATTAATCTTTTTAGGGAACAAAGGAAATAGCCCTCTGACTTAATCATGCAGATAATAATAATAATAATGCAGATCCTACATTATTTTCAAAGGATTTCAAATTGCAATTCTACATCATCATCATCATCATCATCATCATTTACATCCTGCTTTATCTCCCCTGAAGAGGACTCAAAGTGGCTCAACATAAAAGCCTCAGCATAACAATTTAAAATACACAAATATGTTAACATTAAAACAGGGTTAAATATAAACAGTATTTTAAAAATTCCCGGTTAAAAACCAGTAAAACAAATCCACAGCATCTTAAAAAACGATAAATAAGCTCATTGGGATTCAATGTGCCTATAAACAAGCTTATCGGGATTCAACTGTGGAGAGATATGTAATGTTAACTAGGGATGTTGGGAGTTGCAGTATGAGCACATCCTCTGGGGCCAAATATCACCCCCCCCCCCAAGAAGCATTTCCCATCCATACTGCGCACCCATCCCCTTAAAACAGAAAATACCTGAATGTTAAGACGCGTCACTGTTTCTTGAGGTAGAGGCTTATACAAAGAACCTGGAAGATAAAAGGGAGATTGTTGTTTCTTTCAAGAAAGGTTATTCTTTCAAGAAACAAGTTCACAAAACAAAGGAGCAATGCAGAACTGGATGTGGTATTGCAAAATGTTTGGCGTCTTTGTTGTCCCAGCAAGCCATCCCTGAACTGCTCTTGACGCTGTATCTTTTGATGTGAAAATATGCTGCAGTCTCCTCCAACTCAGGAATTTAACATCCGATGACAGTCCTCTTTCTGATCATCGGCTTGATTCATGTGTGGGAATATATTTCGCTGTCTTTCGGTGCCACATAAAGATGTTTTAAAAATATGATCCTCTAAGAGCTCCAGATTTCATGGACTGAACTAGCACTGCTCTTTTAGTCCCATCAGGCCCCATCTACACTGACATACAATCCAGTTCAAAGCAGATAATCTGGGATCAGATATTAGATTATATGGCTGTGTTGAAGGGGCCTCATATAATCCACTTTATGGATACAGAAACTGGATTACACTATGTAGCACACTTTTTGTTCCTGGGTTATAAATGTAATTTCCTAATTGGTTCTATCATAAAAAACATGGGAAAAGTTTATTGGACTGCAAAAACTTTGTTTTTGTGGGACATCCTGCAGCACATTTTGCTCTAGTTCTTCAATGAATATCTCACTGAGTCTCAACCAATTCAACATAGGCTTGCTGTGAGTTTTCTGGGCTGTATGGCCATGTTCCAGAAACACTATCTCCTGACGTTTCACCCACATCTATGGCAGGCATCCTCAGAGGTTATGAGGTCTGTTGGAAACTAGGCAAAGGAGGTTTATATATCTGTGGAATGTCCAGGGTGGGAGAAAACTCTTGTCTATTGGAGGCAAGTGTGAATGTTGCAATTGGCCAACTTGATTAGCACTGAATCACCTTAAAGCTTCAAAGTATGGCTGCTTCCTGCCTGAGGAATCCTTTGTTGGGAGGTGTTAGCTGGCTCTGATGGTTTCTTGTCTGGAATTCTCCCAGGAAGCCACCAGTCAGGCTTTGAAGCTGCAAGGCCATTAAATGCTAATGAAGGTGGCAAACTGCAACATTCACACTTGCCTCAAACAGACAAGAGTTCTTTCTCCCATCCTGGACATTCCACAGATATATAAACCCCACATGCCTAGTTTCCAACAGACCTCACAACTTCTGAGGATGCCTGCCATAGATGTGGATGAAACGTCAGGAGAGAATGCTTCTGGAACGTGGCCATATAGCTCGGAAAACTCACAACAACACAGTGATTCCGTCCATGAAAGCCAATGACAACACACTGCAAAAACTTTGTTTTTGGAGGACATCCAGCAGGACATTTAGCTTTATTTTTTCAATGCATACCTAATTGAGTCTCAACCAATTCAACATAAGTTCGCGGCAGCCACAAAAATGATGTTTCTGGAGTAGAATAAGTACAGTAGAGTCTCACTTATCCAAGCCTCGCTTATTCAAGCTTCTGGATAATGCAAGCCATTTTTGTAGTCAATGTTTTCAATATACAGTAGAGTCTCACTTATCCAAGCTAAATAGGCTGGCAGAAGCTTGGATAAGAGAATATCTTGGATAATAAGGAAGGATTAAAGAAAAGCCTATTAAAGATCAAATTAGGTTATGATTTTACAAATTAAGCACCAAAACATCATGTTCCACAACAAATTTGACAGAAAAAGCAGTTCAATACGCAGTCATGTTATGTTGTAATTACTGTATTTATGAATTTAGCACGAAAATATCACGATATATTGAAAACATTGACTACAAAAATGGCTTGGATGATCCAGAAACTTGGATAAGCGAGGCTTGGATAAGTGACTCTACTGTATCGTGATATTTTGGTGCTAAATTAGTAAATACAGTAATTACAACATAACATGACTGCGTATTGAACTGCTTTTTCTGTCAAATTTGTTGTGGAACATGATGTTTTGGTGCTTAATTTGTAAAATCATAACCTAATTTGATGTTTAATAGGCTTTTCCTTAATCCCTCCTTATTATCCAAGATATTCGCTTATCCAAGCTTCTGCCGGCCCGTTTAGCTTGGATAAGTGAGACTCTACTGTACTTTCAAAGTAGGGGCTCCACAATTAAGCAGGAAATAACACTTTCAAACCAGGAACAGAAAGTTTTTCAAATTTTGTTAGATAGTTTTATGTGGCAGTGTAGATCCAGACTCGCAGGATGCTATTGCTCACATAATGGTTGTGCAATAACGCTAAGGCCCCATCTCCCCTGCTATATATTCCAGTTTGTGAATCCAGATTATCTCCAGATTATCTCCAGCTCTCAAGACTCTATACTGTAGTGCAAACGTATGTAAATTTGGGCCCTGCAGGGGTTTTGGACTTCCAACTTCCACAATTCCTGGCCTCAGGCCCTTTCCTTTTCCCCCTCAGCCGCTTAAGCGGCTGAGGGGGGAAAGGAAGGGGCCTGAGGCCGGGAATTGTGGGAGTTGAAGTCCAAAACCCCTGCAGGGCCCAAGTTTGTCCATGCCTGCTGTAGTGGCTCCGGATTAACCATCAATTAAAAAGAGACAGATCCACTTACTCTCCATTTTGGCGGATTATTTGAAAAGCAGGCGAAGCAACAGCGCACAGGAACGATACAGCCTCTACAAATCTCCCACGCGGAATGAAATGCGCATGCGCTCTTGCTGTTCTCCGATAAGCTCACAGAAGGAGAGAAGCGACCAATTAAATCCTCGCGTCCCACGCAGGAACATAGAGGTACGGCTGAGAATATAGAGATAGATGAGAGCTTCTCCTCCACACGCATGCGCATACATGCCTTCTAGGCTAAAAGGGGAGCGAAAACTGTTCATCACTGCAAGGCTGTTGTTAAATAAATCTCAACCATACTCTCCCACCGTTCAGGTGGACGGGAGGGGAGTATAATATAATTAGAATAATATAATAAAATTAGAATAATAATATAATAATATTATATAATTATACAATATAATTAGAAGAACAGAATATAATTACAATAATTATATAATAATATAATAGAATTATATAATAGAATATAATTAGAAGAATAATATTATAATATAATTATATAATATAATTAGAAGAATAGAATATAATTAGAAGAATATAACATAATTTGAATGATAATATAATAATATAATATAATTAGAATAGAGTCTCACTTATCCAACATAAACGGGCCAGCAGAATGTTGGATAAGCAAATATGTTGGATAATAAGGAGAGATTAAGGAAAAGCCTATTAAACATCAAATTAGGTTATGATTTTACAAATTAAGCTCCAAAACATCATGTTATACAACAAATTTGACAGAAAAAGTAGTTCAATATGCAGTAATGCTATGTAGTAATTACTGTATTTATGAATTTAGCACCAAAATATCACGATATATTGAAAACATTGACTACAAAAATGTGTTGGATAATCCAGAACGTTGGATAAGCGAGTGTTGGATAAGTGAGACTCTACTGTAATTAGAATGATAATATAATAATATAATATAATTAGAATATAATAAAATTGGAATAATAATATAATATACTTAGAAGAGTATATTATTATTATTATTATTAACATCATCATTTATGTTGTCGAAAGCTTTCATGGCCGAAATGACTGGGTTGTGAGCTAACACCTCCCAACAAAGGTTCCCCCCCCAGGCAGAAAACAGCCAGGCTTTGAAACTGCAAGGCTATTCAATGCTAATCAAGTTGGCCAATGCAACATTCACGCTTGCCCCCAACAGACCAGAGTTCTTTCTCCCACCCTGGACCTTCCACAGATATATAAACTTCACTTGCCTAGTTTCCAACAGACCTCACAATCTCCGTGGATGCCTGCCATAGGTGTGGGTGACACGTCAGGAGAGAATGCTACTGGAACATGGCTAGACAGCCCGGAAAACTCACAGCAACCAAATCATAATTTATATTACTGTCCATGGAGCTTTTACAACAACAACAACAACAAAACAGCACAACAAGTCCTCTCCTGACGTTTCGCCCACATCTATGGCAGGTATCCTCAGAGGTTGAGGGGTCCTCTGAGGATACCTTCCATAGATGTGGGCAAAATGCCAGGAGAGAATGCTTCTAGAATATGGCCATACAGCCCGGAAAACATACAACAACCCAGTGATTCTGGCCATGAAAGCCTTTGACAAAATTCAGATTACATTTTGCATTTAGAATATTTTTATAATTAGATATAGTGTAATGTAATATTACACACAGAGAGATAATTTTGTAAATATTTTGTAACATTTTGTAAATAAAGGTTCAATTTAGCGATAGTTTCCCATTTTCCTTATGTATAGTGACTTTCCCTATGTAAAGTCTCCATTAATAAGAAAAATTATACCCCTTCTACACGGCCATATAATCCAGATTATCAATGCACATAATCTGGTTTATCTGATTTGAATGGATTATATGAGTCTACCATATAATCCAGTTCAAAGCAAATCTAGATTTTATATGGCAATGTAGAAGGGGCCTGGATTATAAGAATCTACACTGCCATGTAATCCAGTTCAAATCAGATAATATGGATTTTACATGGCAGTGTAGAATAATAATAATAATAATAATAATAATAATAATAATAATAAAATTTTATTTATACCCCGCCACCATCTCCCCAACGGGGACTCGGGGCGGCTTACATGGGGCCACGCCCAAAACAATACAATGTAAACAGCATATAAAAGAACAGCAGAACACAATACAATAAACAATACAGTAAATAATATCCATTACAAAATAAAACAAAGAGACAATAAAAACAAGGGCAGAATGGCTCTCAGGCAATGGTTATGATATTTCACAATAAACTTACCTTTGTTCCTTCCACATTTCACAATTATAGCATTGTGATTCCTTTTTTTAATAAATAGCCCCTTCCCTTAAGTATATACTAGTTTTTGTAGCTATATAAATTTTCTAAATAATGTGCATAAGGCATTTTAGTGTGACGTTTTCATACAGCTTGGAAATGTTCCTATTTAATGCTAAAAGTAAATTCCTCCATTGAATTTGCTAATTAATTAGACCAGTCATTCCATTAAACGTTTTCTCTGAAATCGATAAAAATGGTTGATAATGACTTAAAGTAATGAGAATTGTAAATTGTCACTCAACTTTAGCTTCAGCGAGTTTAATGATTAAATTACCGTAGGAAATATTAACATCACTGCCAAAAGCTTGACATATTAGAGGCTAGCACTAAAGTTAAACTTTTGCAAATTTTTTTCAAACTGCCAAATACTTTGGACAGTATTATACAAATTGTGGCATCAGTCCAGGATGCATTTTCTAGTAGATGCTTGTGGGCAGGTCTACATACCGAAATGCAGCATTGCCCTGACATGAATCAAGGAACATGAAAGGCACTGCAGACTAATTCAACCAGAGAAGTCAGCCATAGCACAGCACTTGATGAACCAACCTGGATACAGCATAGTATTGGAGAACACAGAAATGCTGGACCACCCTAACAACCATCATCTCAGACTACACAGAGAAGCCATTGAAATCCACAAGCATGTGGACAATTTCAACAGAAAGGAGGAAACTCTGAAAGTGAACACAATCTGATTACCTGTATTAAAAAACTCCAAAATCAGGACAGTAAATAAAGAACAACACACAGAAAACAGGAATTCCAGACAAGAGACAATCAGGGCCAGCTAACACCTCCCAACAAAGGATTCCTCCAGGCAGGAAGCAGCCAGGCTTTGAAGTTGCAAGGCCATTCAATGCTAATCAAGATGGCCAGTTGCAACATTCACACTTGCCTCAAGCAGATAAGAGTTCTTTCTCCCACCCTGGACCTTCCACAGATATATAAACCTTCCTTGCTGAGTTTCTCCATACCTCACAACCTCTGAGGATGTCTGCCATAGATGTGGGTGAAATGTCAGGAGAGAATGCTTTTGGAACATGGCTATACAGCCCGGAAAACTCACAGCAACCCAGTGATTCCGGCCATGAGAGCCTTCAACAACATATACCAGGATATTTTATGTTCAGATGTTTTTGAATGTTTTGTAACTCTCCTCGAGCTATCAGAAGAGGTGGGTAATAAAGATGATGATGATCATAGAATCATAGAATCATAGAATCATAGAATCATAGAATCATAGAATCATAGAATAGTAGAGTTGGAAGAGACCACATGGGCCATCCAGTCCAACCCCCTGCTAAGAAGCAGGAAATCGCATTCAAAGCACCCCCGACAGATGGCCATCCAGCCTCTGCTTAAAAGCCTCCAAAGAAGGAGCCTCCACCACGGCCCCTGGGGAGAGAGTTCCACTGTCGAACAGCTCTCACAGTGAGGAAGTTCTTCCTGATGTTCAGGTGGAATCTCCTTTCCTGTAGTTTGAAGCCATTGTTCCGTGTCCTAGTCTGCAGGGCAGCAGAAAACAAGCTTCCTCCCTCCTCCCTATGACTTCCCTTCACGTATTTGTACATGGCTATCATGTCTCCTCTCAGCCTTCTCTTCTGCAAGCTAAACATGCCAAGCTCTTTAAGCCGCTCCTCATAGGGCTTGTTCTCCAGACCCTTAATCATGATGATGATGATTATTTTTTATTATGACACAGCAAACAAGATAGATATGCTGGATTTCAAATCACAAAATCACAAGTCGAACACTTCCCAAGTGTCTAGGACTATGTGATGTATTTTCGGATGATGCGCGCAGATCCCAGCAAGGTGGCCTTTTGCAGTTGGCAGATCGTAATTTTGTCAATGTCTATGGTTTCCAAATGCCGGCTGAGATCTTTTGGCACGGCACCCAATGTGCCCATCACCACCGGGACCACCTGCACTGGTTTCTGCCAGAGTCTTTGAAGTTCAATCTTGAGGTCCTGATAGCGGCTGAGTTTTTCCTGTTGTTTTTCGTCAATGCGACTTTCACCTGGGATGGCAACATCAATGATCCAAACCTTTTTCTTTTCCACAACTGTGATGTCTGGTGTGTTGTGTTCCAGAACTTTGTCAGTCTGGATTCGCAAGTCCCACAGTATCTTTGCGTGCTCATTTTCCAATACTTTTGCAGGTTTGTGATCCCACCAGTTCTTTGCTGCAGGGAGGTGGTACTTGAGTCATAAGTTCCAATGAATCATTTGGGCCACACAGTTTTGCCTCTGTTTGTAGTCTGTCTGTGCAATTTTCTTACAGCAGCTGAGGATATGATCAATGGTTTCGTCAGTTTACTTGCACAGTCTGCATTTTGGGTCATCAGCTGATTATTATTATTATTATTATTATTATTATTATTATTATTATTATTATTATTAAGAGATATCTCATTATGTCCACATAGCAAACACAGCTTCTAAGCATTTCTGATAAGGAATATGAAATTTCTATTTTTTTTAGACATATGAGTCTATTTTCATTGGATTTATGACAATTTGTTAAGCTTTCCAAGCATTAGCAGTCAAATTAATCTTTGGCGATACTGGACTCTAAACCCAACGATCCAAGATAAACTGGTGCTTAGTCTATTCTAGCAAGTCCACATCTTTCCAAAAATGAGATAAAATTTATCTTTGAATGAAGGATGATTAAATTCCCTTAAGTGTTTCCTTGAGGCAGATGATTATTGCCGGGCACAAGAGACACATAATTAAAGAGTTCAACTGTATGTCGAAGCAAAGTTATCAAAATAAGGGTACATTTATGTAATGATTCTTCACGGTGCTCCATGCAATCATGCTGGCCACATGACCTTGGAGGTGTCTACAGACAATGCCGGCTCTTCGGCTTAGAAATGGAGATGAGCACCAATCCCCAGAGTCGGACACACATTGACAAAGTACAAGCAATTTGCTTTAAAAGTTGTTAAGCTGAGTCCCCTCTGGGGTGAGAAGGGCAGGGTAAAAGTATAGTTAATAATAATAATAATTGCTGAGCCCCCTCTTCCGTGGGAGTGGCAGACTCTCAAGTTCAACCCGAATGGACAAACATCCTGAGCTTACCTTGGTGACAAAGAGGATCACCTATCCACACACACACACACACACACACACACAGATTTTAATAGTTATCTGTCTTGGGAAATAGCTAGAGCAGGGGTCCCCAAACTTTTTAAACAGGGGGCCAGTTCACAATCCTTTGAACTGTTGGAGGGCCGGACTATAGTTGGCCACCGAGCAATAATAATGAAGAACAACAACAACAACAACAACAACAACAACAACAATAAAAAAGAGGGTTGGAAGAGACCCTTTGGGCCATTGAGTCCAGTCCCCTTTTGCTTTTGTGCACCGAAAGCACAAGCAAAGCACCCCTGACAGATGGCCACCCAGCCTCAATGTTAATAATAATAATAATAATAATAATAATAATAATAATAATAATAATAATAATAATAATAATAATATATTAATAATAATAAAGAGGGTTGGAAGAGACCCCTTGGGTCATTTAGTCCAACCCCCTGCTGCCTCTGTGCACCAAAAGCACAAGCAAAGCATCCCTGACAGATGGCCACCCAGCTTCAATGCTAATAATAATAATAATAATAATAATAATAATAATAATAAGGGTTGTAAGAGAAGAAGAGACCCCTTGGGTCATTTAGCCTGACCCCCTTCTGCCCTTGTGCTGTGGGGGCCGGATAAATAGCTTCGATGGGCCGCATCCGGCCCCCGGGCCTTAGTTTGGGGACCCCTGAGCTAGAGGGACTTTGGCTGTGATTTCCTTTCCCAATGGATTATGCAAATGGAGGGTATGGAGAGGTAGCTAGCTGCCTTCTAGATATATTCTGATACATTTCATTTGAAACAGTTTATACTTTTAGGAATTGGCACAGTACATAAAAGATACAACTTATACAAAAATCATCACATTGATCCATTTTATTAAAGGGTTAGGTTTGATAGTTTGTAGGGTACAGCTGCTGCTGGGTCCATCCCAGAGCCCCTAGCGCTTTAGCATTTTGCAACTTTGGGGCCACAGAAAACATTTTCATCAAAATTCCTATTATTTGCTTCAAGTCTCTTGATGAACTATACATCTTTTTTTTTGCGGGGGTGAGGTGCCATGGTTCGTCAAAGTCTACATTGTAGAATTAATTCAGTTTCACATCACTGTAGTTGGCATGGCTCAAGGCTATAGAATCATGGGAATTACAGTTTTTAGCCTTCTCTGTTAAAGAGTGCTGATGCCTCATCAAACTGCAAATCCCAGGATTCCATAGCATTAAACCATGGCAGCTGAAGTGGTTTCAAACTGCATTAATTTCACAGTGTAGATGCATCCCCAGTCACGTTATCCAAGCATAACTAAGGCTGCTTCCCATCAAGTGTAATTGCGTCGGAACTACCTTTGTTGCATCTTCCATGAAATCTACAATTTGGAATAAATTAAATCATGCTTTTGAGTTTCAGTGAATTTTGTCCTGCAAATGCAACCAATATCCATCATTCTGATTAATATTTCTTCTCACCTTCCTTCTTAAAATCTGAGATATGCTGTAGACAATATATTTTTCACTAGAGGGCAGGAGAAGACAAGAATTCGAAATGGGTACATCTGTGCTGTCCATACAAATAAATAGATTCTGTGCTTTTATGATGCATTGCATAGTTCTGCCAATGACTAGAATCTGTAATCTTTAAAGGAATGATGTGTTAATTATTAAAAAGAAAAATACATGTGACAGACCAAAGTGGATGTCTCTCCAAATGCCACAATTTCAGTGTTAGGAATCTTTGGTTACAAATTCCCTAGAGACATTGGGCCCGTCCACACAGCCATATAACCCAGAATATCAAGGCAGATAATCCACAATATCTGCTTTGAATTGGGTTATCTGAGTCGATACTGCCATATATAACCCATTTCAAAGCAGTTATTGTGGATCAGCTACCTTGATATTCTGGGTTATATGGCTGTGTGGAAGGGCCCTTAGTCAGACCATTCCCCATTTTTTGAAAATCTTGTTTGAAGAATGCGACCTCATGTCCTGCTTCATAGAAAACAGTCCTTCTCGGGTGCATCTACTGCTATAATGCAGTTTGACATCACCTTAACTGCCATCGTTCAATAATGGGGAATACTGGAGTTGTAGTTTGGTGAGGCACCTGTATTTTTTGGTAATAATAATAATAATAATAATAATAATAATAATAATAATAATAATAATATAACTTTATTTTTGTATGCCGCCACCATTTCCCTGAAAGGACTCGGAGCGGCTTACATGGGGACAAGGCCTATCAGTCACATTTACATCATAAAAATACAATTAAAACACAACACAGGATTCCAAGGAGGGCTGGTCGCATTGAGCCAAGGCAGTTAAAATGGCACCAAACTGAATTAATTCCACAGTGTATATGTGTACTCCAGGAACCCATTTACAATGCCATATAAAATCCAGATTATGTGCTTTGAATTGGATTATATGGCAGTGTAGACTCAAATAAGGCTGGATCTGCACTGCCCAGGATCTGATCCAAGATTATCTTCTTATTCCAAATTATCTTGACAGTGTAGACTCACATAATCCAGTTCAAAGCAGATAATGAGGGATCAAGGCAGTATAGATCGAGATTAATAGAGTTCAAAGCAGATAATGGGGATTATTTGCTTTGATAATCCAGATTATATAATAGTGTAGATCCATGCCCAATAGATGAAAAGAATCCCACATAATCTAAGGCTGTAACCCAGGAATGGGCAAACTTTGGCCCTCCAGGTGTTTTGGACTTCAACTCCCATAATTCCTAGCAGCCTACTGGCTGTTAGGAATTTTGGGAGTTGAAGTCCAAAACACCTGGAGGGCCAAAGTTTGCCCGTGCCTGCTGTAACTCAATCCCCATTTACTTAAGTGCAAAGCCTATTCCATTCCAGTGCTTGAGTTCTCACACAACCTCCAGCCAGGAATGGGCATGTTCCCAAACTCCATGGACATTTCTTGCTTTTCTATTTTAACATTTAACCTATTTTCACACTAGATGCCTTTTTGTGGATAGTGACAATCTCGGAATGAACTGCATAATCTCTGCAATCAGCCAGATCTAAATTATGTGTATACAATTCACAGAATTGCTCCTATCTTTGGGTCTTTCCTGCCTTTTGTTGTAAGAGTTTCCCGTCGAGGCAATACATGCCTAAGTATATAATGATTTCACTCTATCAGTTCATATTTTGCTTGGTTGCGCTCCAGCCATTCAGCAATTGCTGTTTAAAGCAGACGAGGGCAGATTCAGCCTCCGAGGCCAAGGTGCTGTTTCCTTCCTATTTCAAATGTGTATTTTGCTGGGAACATTGAATTATTGTTTCCATTGTTCTCCGACTGCAGCATCCAATTTGACAAGATCTTCTGCTTAGAAATCCACTGTCGTATCAAATGCAATTTCTTGTAGCACAGAACGCAATGAAAAAGTTTTCAAATCTCTCCTCTTTGATCACAATGCAGTGTGATAGAGTTGATAAGCCATTGTTTTCTGGAATATTTTTTTCAGAAGGCTATTTCCTACTTTTCTTATGAAGCATGGTCAGATTATCTCATTCCAGAATATTTGGGTTTATTTCCGTGCAGAAGTACAGTAGAGTCTCACTTATCCAACATAAACGGGCCGGCAGAACGTTGGATAAGCGAATATGTTGGATAATAAGGATGGATTAAGGAAAAGCTTATTAAACATCAAATTAGGTTATGCTTTTACAAATAAAGCACCAAAACATCATGTTATACAACAAATTTGACAGAAAAAGTAGTTCAATACGCAGTAATGCTATGTAGAAATTACTGTATTTATGAACTTGGCACCAAAATATCACACTGTATTGAGAACATTGACTACAAAAAAGCGTTGGATAATCCAGAACGTTGGATAAGCGAGTGTTGGATAAGTGAGACTCTACTGTAGCATTGACCAGCTTTCAAATGCCTTTATTCAAAACAGAACATGATGGCTCTTTGGCCTCCATAACTTGTAATGCAGAAAGCTAAGCCTTTGGAGATATTTTGGACATTATTTTCAAGAAATTCCAGCCAATGTGGGCAAAGTTAAGAGATTATGGGATTTGCAAACGAAAACAACTAGAAGGTTGCACATTCCATCATTGTACTGCGTCAAGGGCTCCTTCTACACTGCCATCTAATCCAGATTATCCAGAACTGGATTATATGAGTCTACACTGCCATATAATCCAGTTCAAGCAGATAATCTGGATTTTATGTGACAGTGTAGATGGTGCCAAAGACATCATATACAGAGTCAGTGTTGTACAGGTTGAACATCCCTTATCTGGAAAAGGGAAATACTCTAATAATAATAATAATAATAATAATAATAATAATAATAATAATAATAATAATACAAAATCCAGCATATCTGTCTTGTTTGCTGTGTCATAATAATAATAATAATAATAATAATAATAATAATAATAATAATAATAATAATAATAATAATAAATTTGCCTCTCCTTGCAGCTTGAGGCAGGGTACAACATCATTAAAACAAAGAGATAAATGTGTTGTCGAAGGCATGGTTAGAATCACTGGGTTGCTGTGAGTTTCCCAGGCTTTATGGCCATGTTCCAGAAGCATTCTCTCCTGACGTTTTGCCCACATCTATGGCAAGCATCCTCAGAGGTTGTGAAGTCTGTTGGAAACTAATAAGTGGGGTTTATATATATATATGTTGAATGTCCAGGGTAGGAGAAAGAACTGTTGTTTGAGGCAAGTGTGAATGTTACAATTGACCACCTTGATTAGCACTGAATAGCCTTTATAGCCTGGCTGCTTACTGCCTGGAGGAATCCTTTGTTGGGAGGTGTTAGCTGGCCCTGATTGTTTCTTGTCTAGAATTCCCCTGTTTTCTGAGTGTTGTTCTTTATTTACTGTCCAGATTTTAGAGTTTTTAAACACCTGTAGCCAGATTTTGTTCATTTTCATGGTTTCCTCGTTGTTGTTATTATTATTATTCATTTTCATGGTTTCCTCCTTGTTGTTGTTGTTGTTGTTGTTGTTATTATTATTATTATTATTATTATTATTATTATTATATTAATGAGGGAGAACACAAAAGCGAGAAAAGGCAGTGTCAGTGTGCTTTTCCCTGAATCTACTGAGAAGGACGAGACTTTGCTCTCCTTTTTATCTCCAAATTGATGGAAAGCAAACTACCTTTCCCAGTCTGCAGCAAATGAAATAATCTGAGGACAAAGGAGGAAAATAAAAAGAGATGAAAGAAACTGGGATTCTTTAATAGCAGCCATCAACTGGGATCATTGGAGGGTCTAGCAAGGTGCCCATGAACACACACATATTTTGCAGTCCCAGGGAAAGAAACATCAAGAACAAGATGTTTCAAAATGGTAAAGGACTTTCATACACAGATAATGGACTGCCTTTTTCCCTGAGTAGGTCACACATTTGGCAAGACAGGTATAAGTGAGATCAGCACTGTTTCTGACATTAAAAGTGCTTAATAACTGCTCTGCCTCGGACTTAATTGTAGCCTGCATGCACCATTTAGGGCAACCTCAACTTTTATGCTGCAGGAATACAGCACATTGTGTGTTTTCCGCCGTTGTGTAAAGTGATGGATAGACCATACTGCCGAGAGGATGAGAAGAGAAAGGAAAATGCCCTTCGGGAGACATTAAATTTTTAAAACATTTGTTAGTTGCCCTTTCGAGTCAACATCCCTGTCTTCTCTCCTGACCTTAACCTGCCTTCCTCCCATTTGCCTTCAAATAGGAGCATATTTCCACCCAGGGAATTCAAGCAGAACTAATTGTTTTATTAAATAATATTTTACTTGGAAGCATTTGCTCTTGGCGAACGAGAAAGAAGAGAACAAGAAAGGCAGAGGGGAAGGGGAAAACCTCCTTGCTATGTCTGTAGCAAATCTAGGTCAAATTTTCGGAAAAGAAGTGTTAGCAAATGGGTTGTTATCCAGTTGAAAGACAAGGGAATATTCTTCCTTGAAGGTGTAGGAGAGGATGGAGGTGGGGAGAAGACAAGAGGAATGCAAAATTGCTTGGCTTTCTAAATCCCAATACTTTCTGGAGCACAAAAGAGTCCCTAAAAGAAGCTACGTAGTGATTCCCCAGGAGATGAACCATTACCATAGTTTCTCCAGTATAGAATAGCATATATATATATATAAAAGAGTGATGGAATCCTGGCGACCGACAAAACAACAAAACTAAACACCGCACAACCTCAAAAATTGACAGCACAACCCCTCATCCATGCCTCTAGGTTGATACAAAAAAAGAAAAGAAAAATAAAGTCCTAATCAGAGGGAGAGGAATAATTGTTTTATCCAATTGCTGCCAGTTAGAAGGCTACGCTCTGCCCACTTGGTCTCTTAGCAACCCACTCAGCCCAGGGGACAGGCAAAGTTAGGCCTCACTTAGGCCTCTTCCACACTGCCTATAAAATACAGATACCACCAGACAATGCCACAGCAACGCGTGGCCGGGCACAGCTAGTATATATATAGAATATGTAAAGGTAAAGATTTTCCAATGACATTAAGTCTAGTTGTGTCCAATTCTGGGGGGTGGTGCTCATCTCCATTTCTAAGCTGAAGAGCCATAGACACCTCCAAGGTCATGTGGATGGCATGACTGCATGGAACTCCATTACCTTCCTCCTGGAGTGGTACCTATTGATGTACTCACATTTGCATGTTTTCAAACTGTGAGGTTGGCAGAAGCTGGGGCTAACAGCGGGAGCTCACCCCACTCCCTGAATTTGAACTGTCAACATTTCAGTCAGCAAGTTCTGCAGCTCAGCGGTTTAACCCACTGCGCCACCAGGAGCTCCATATATACGAGGGCTATCCAGAAAGTACATTATGTTTTGGAATTAAAAATGAACAAAGTACAGTAGAGTCTCACTTATCCAACATAAACGGGCCAGCAGAATGTTGGATAAGCGAATATGTTGGATAATAAGGAGAGTTTAAGAAAAAGCCTATTAAACATCAAAATAGGTTATGATTTTACAAATTAAGCACCAAAACATCATGTTATACAACAAATTTGACAGAAAAAGTAGTTCATTAAGCATTAATGCTATGTTTTAATTACTGTATTTACGAATTTAGCACCAAAATATCATGATATATTGAAAACATTGACTACAAAAATGTGTTGGATAATCCAGAACGTTGGATAAGTGAGTGTTGGATAAGTGAGACTCTACTGTATAGGAGAAAACATTTACTATATACAGTTGAAAGCCACACCTAAATACCACATCTCACGTAGTTGCCATTCAAATCTAGGCACTTAACATGGCGATGAAGGAGCTTTGCAAATCCTTCCCCACTAAATTCTGCCACTTGCTTTCTCAACCAGCCGGCCATCCTTTCCCGCAGCTGCGCAGCGTCGCCAAAAGGCTGCGTTGCCAGCCACGCCCCATTGTTGGAAACAAGTGGTTGAGGATGCAAGCGGCAGAATTTAGTGAGGAAGGAGTTGCAAAGCTCCTTCATTGCTATGGTAAGTGCCTAGATTTGAATGGCGACTACGTGAGATGTGGTATTTGGTTGTGGCTTTCAACTGCATATGGTAAATATTTTCTCCTATACTTTGTTCATTTTTAATTCCAAAATGTAATTTACTTTCTGGATAACCCTAGTATATACAGTATAGCACAGAATATAGTATAGTATAGCAATATGAAGTTTCTATAGTCACCTTACCAATCCCTGGTAGGCATGAAACATTAGACATAAGCATTAGCCCCTTCTACACTGCCATATAATCCATATTATCAATTCAGATCATTCATATTATCTGCTTTGAACTTGATTATACGAGTCTACGCTGCCATATAATCCAGTAGATAATCTGGATTTTAAATGGCAGTGTAGAAGGGGCCTTTGAGTATGCCGCTTAAATCAAACACACAAGTAAAGGAAAGGTCTTGGATGTGTATCACATGAGGAAAAAACATACACACTTCCTTTCAAGGTAATTCTTTTGCCCTGAGATTGCTTTTCCTTATATCTGAATGGTCACCCAGTTTGGCTTTCTGGTACAGACAAACGGCCATGTTTGATTGAAACTTTGACATGGCAGGAAGGCTGTTCACTCACTACAGTATTTCCTTGAAACCCATGTCCAACCATAGTTTTATAATGGTCTCATTTGTTCTGGCAAAATGTATTCATACAAATAAAAAAATCCTGGATATATTTAGACAGTGTGTTACACTACGTGACATGAGATTTTTGTTCCTGGGTTATAAATGTCATTTCCTAATTGGTTCCATCATAAAAACATGGACAAAGTTGATTAAACTGCAAAAAACATTATTTTTGCAGGACATCCTGCTATAGCACATTTTGTGATAGTTTTTCAATGAATATCTCATCATAGAGTCTCAACCAACTCAACATAGTTTGTGACAGCCACGAAAATGAAGTTTCTGGAGTAGAACAGTTCCTTTCAAAGTAAGTACCACACAATTAAACAGGAAATAACATTCAAACCAGGAGCAGAACATTTCTCAATTTTTTGACATAGTGTAATGACTATCCTTCCATAGGGAATCCAAGCAATGGTTTTGTATGAGAGAGATATGGGATGTCTAGGAAAGAATCCTAATCTTTCAATAAAACTACAATTCTCAGGATTTTTGGGAGGAGGTCATGATGGTTAAGGGGTATGAAAGCAATGTAAGTCTGTAGTGCAGATGGGTTTATTCTAATTACATATTTTAAAATACAGGTTAAGTACCTCTTATCTGACATAATTAGGACCAGAAATGTTTTGGATGTCTTTTTCCTGGGTTTTGATAACATTTGCATATACACAATGAGATGTCTTGGAGATGGTACCCAAGTCTAGACCCAACATTCATATACACCTTATATACATAGCCTGAAAATAATTTTATGCGCCATGTTTTGAATAATTTTTGTATGAAACAAGGTTTGTGAACATTGAACCTTCAGAAAGCAAAAGTGTCACTATCTCAGCTACCTTCTTGGAGCATTTTGGATTTCCGGATAAAAGAAACTCAATTTGTATTTGTGCCAACCGATCAAGGAGAATTCTCCCTAGAAACCAAAATGGTCTTACTTGTTGTGGCTGAGCAAGCAATGGAGGATTTTTCAGAGGATGAGGGCTTTGATGGGCTTCAAAGTGAAGAGTCTGCTAGTGATCAAGGAGAACTGCAGGCTGAGAAGGCAGTTGTTTGGGATTTCTGTGTTTGTTCCCAGGCAACAGAAAATGATTATTTTAGTTCCCTTGTGAAACAGTCTTTGACTGATGGGGAGTTTTCCCAAGAAACCAGATTAGATTTGAGAATGGAGGGAATGAAAAATAGACTAATTTGACTGAGAATCCATGAGAAGTCCTTGAAGCCCAGGTGCGTTCGGTATGATCTCATGGCTTCTTGGTCTGACTTAATAAAGTGGTATTTACTCTGTGCTTTTCAGGGGAGACAACATTGCTTAAGGATGGTATTCTTGTCTCAGCGCTCAAATTCTTGATTCACGTTTCCTATCTTTGCCTTTGTTCCTGGAAGAATTTGCTTTGGAAAAAGTTCCTATTTTCATGCTTATGGATTTATGCTTGAATGACTGCTGTAGATTTTGGCTCTTTTGACTTCATTTACTTTGCCATTTTTGGATTGCTGCTATTTTGTATCTTCTACTCTCCTGCACTTTTGGGAAATGCCCCTTTCCCATTTGTACATGCTTTTCTTAATAAACTTTTGTAGTTAGTACTACTGGACTCTGGTGTGGTGCTGGGTGAAAAGGTGTCTCAAGGCTAGAGTGCAACGTAACTGAGCCTATGATCTTTTGGTCACATCATGAGATGATATTATATACCAGAAAAGATGATAATACATGGGAAGGTAAGTCACAATAGGAAACTAAAAAAAAAACATATTACAGGTGAATCGACTCAGTCAAAAAACCACAACCCTGAGTCTTGCAGACCTGAACAGGTCTATTGCTGGCAACGTATGTTGGTGGTCTATTCATTCATAAAGTCAATATAAGTTGAAGCTGCCTTTGTGGCTATTAATTACAAACAACTAGGGAAATAATGTGACCACTCTTAATGACACTAGCAATTCCATAGTAAGATATTTCACCATCAATAATTGCAATGTTTGCTGTCTTGGTCAGGCTGAGTTATCGCAAATGGACCGTTACTCGGGATGTCAGTTTTGCTTTTGTCCCTTGACGCCACAAGTTCAAGAGCAGCTGAGCCCCATCCACTGCAAGATGATTTACTTAATCCCTTAAGTCATTGGGCTGACCTTATAAATCATTTTAATTAGTGAAGCTAAATAGGCTGTAGAAAGATATCAGCTGAAATTATGGCATTTAGTCTGGCAATACTGTGCATTCATTATGGGAAAGAATTATATTAGCCAACTTTGAGGCTAATTGCAAAGGAGGAAGATAGCAATTTAATCGGATGCTTTCGATAAGGAATTATGCTTTGATACAAACTATGGAACAATTTCCACTGTGCAGTGCGAGCTCAGATGACTTGGAGGGCTTTGAGCCCTTTGAAAAAGGGTTGAGTTCTTTCAAAACTGTATGTTGCATTTGGGAAGGCTTCTCTGTGCAATAACTCAGAAAATACCAGGGCAGAACCACGCTCCGTTCAACAGAAACAAATGTACGAAATTATCAAGTGTCCATTGCATTGATATTCTTCAAAAGTATCCTGGCTATCACAAATGCAGACTTCTACAGCAATTAGCACTTGTAAATTTCAATAATAGTTGTGAATACCATTCTGGAAAGTTTAAATTAACACTTTTGGAAACAGCAAGGTGATTCTGAAGAGGAAGTTTGTATATGCCCTTTCTGTCTGTATGTCTGTCTCTTTGTGTCACAGCTGAAGAAAGTAACAGCACTGTTTTCATACAGGCCTGGGATCCCAAAAGAATGATATAAAAATGAAACTTGTTTGATAATTTTTAATGAAATTATTGAAAATAGATCTCTCTCTCGCTCTTATTGCCTTTTCTTGATCTCATTAGGCATCTACTGCTATGTCCAAGGCCACTTTTGAGAGAACCTGATTTCAACTACTGTATATAGAAGCTTCTCAAGTTACCATTCTCAAACAAGTCTATACAACATACCTATGACCTGGGATAATACCATGGTACATCGTATAGTATGTTCATAGTCATGCTCTCTATGTTTGGCCATATCCCCAGTGCCTTGACATCCATTATCTTTGGCCTACTGAACTAAGTAGAAGGTTTTAGTGATGACCAATGGTGGCTCAGTGTGTTAAGCACTGAACTGCTGAACTTGCGGACCAAAAGGTCCCAGGTTCAAATCCCAGGAGCGGAATGAGTGCCCGCTGTTAGCCCCAGCTCCTGCCAACCTAGCAGTTCGAAAACATGCAAATGTGAGTAGATAAATTGGTACAGCGGTAACGGCGCTCCATGCAGTGATGCCTGCCAGCCACATGACCTTGGAGGTGTCTATGGACAACGGCGGCTCTTTGGCTTAGAAATAAAGATGAGCACCAACCCCCAGAGTTGGTCACGACTGAACTTAACATCAGGGGAAACCTTTATCTTTACCTAATGATTCTCAGCCAGTCCTATACATTTCAAACGTAGTTTAGATAGTACGCATTTGTGTGTTGTTGCACCGTTGAGTGCTCTTGTGAGCCGTCCCAAGTCCCTTTGGTTAGATGGTGGTGTGATACAAATAAAGTTTTATTTTTATCTTTCTTTATTATGCATGGTTCGTTTTCTCATGTTCTCTTGCAAGTGTGAGATGCCATTTCTATTGACCCCACTTGCCAGAGAGGAGCCATCCACGATCTTTTGGCAGGCTAATTGCCACTTTGGGCATCACATTGCCCAATGGTGCTGAGCAGCTTACCAAACAGAATACAGTAGAATCTCACTTATCCAACATAAACGGGCCGGCAGAACGTTGGATAAGCAAATATGTTGGATAATAAGGAGGGATTAAGGAAAAGCCTATTAAACATCAAATTAGGTTATGATTTTACAAATTAAGCACCAAAACATCATGTTATACAACAAATTTGACAGAAAAGGTAGTTCAATATGCAGTAATGGTATGTAGTAATTGCCGTATTTACGAATTTAGCACCAAAATATCATGATATATTGAAAACATTGACTACAAAAATGCGTTGGATAATCCAGAACATTGGATAAGCGAGGCTTGGATAAGTGAGACTCTACTGTACTTGTAAATTTATATATTTCTTCCTTGAGAAAAGTGGCCTTCTAAATTTTCTCATGAAGCAAGGTTCTTCAGCAGAGTGCTTGGTGGGATATGAGATACCAAAGCCTGGGAATCACTGCCATCATCATTCCTGTGCCAAAGAGACAAGCAAAAACCTATGTCTTTGCATTGTTGCCAGGCTGGGGAAAAGTTGCAGCTAGTGGCTACTGTGTCCATGAGCTATATCTCCTAAACAGGCTGAGCACTTTCCTTTAAAGGCCAAACTAAAACACTGAGTGGATCCCCATCCCACTGACATGTGAACATCTACGGGGCTGGCTGAATGTGGAAGTCAATGCAAAGGTTGGAATTCCCTTCCAAGGTGCTGACGAATGCTCACCTCTGCCAGCCAGAGAGTCATTCTGTTCCTCTTTTTGCACCTACTAATCCATCCTTGGTATAGAGTGGAAGGTAGGAAAGTCAAAGATGTGGCTAGGTTTGCATGAGCTAGGCATGAAATGACTGAATCATCTGCCGAGTTTCCTGGAAGACTCCAATTGATCTTAGTGGAAAGAGTTGGGGGATGGCCAACTGTAGTATAGATGTGTATGCATTTGTGGGTTTCACTTTTGTGAATCTGAATACACTATGTAACAAAATTGGGAAAAAAATCTGTTCCTGGTTTGAAAGTGTTATGTCCTATTTAATTGTGTGGTACTTACTTTGGAAGTAGTTGTTCTACTTCAGAAGCATCATTTTTACAGCTGCCACAAAGTAGGTTGAATTGATTGAAATTCTTTTTTTTTCTGTGTCAGGAGCGATTTGAGAAACTGCAATTCGCTTCTGGTGTGAGAGAATTGGTTGTCTACAAGGATGTTGCTCAGGGGACGCCCAGATGTTTGGTTTTACCACCCTGGTGGGAGGCTTCTCTCATGTTAGGGCCTTTTACCCTAGCACTCAAGACCTGGCTCTTTACTAGAGCTTTTAATCTATGTTAATTTTATCAATATTTGTATGTATGTATTTTTATCCTTTACAATTTTATCTTGTAAATCGCCTAGAGCATCGTGGATGGAGGGCGATTAATAAGTAATTAAATGATGATGATGATGATGATGATGATGATGATGATGATGATGATGTTCCTGCATGGGGAGCTGGAGCTGACAGAGGGAGCTCACCTGGTCCCCCCAGATTTGAACCGCCAACCAGTCCTGCTGGCACAAGGGTTTAATTCATTGCGCCACTGGGGGCTGCTTTGAGACTCTATGAGATATCATTGAAAAATTGTAGCAAAATTTGCTGCAGGATGCCCTGCAAAGACAAAATTTTTGCAGTTTTTCCTATGTTTTTATGATAGAACCAATTAGGAAATGACACTTATAATCCAGGAACAAAAAATGTGTTACATAGCGTTATTTATGGATTTGATTAATATGTTCTGCCTCAGGTCAGACCTGTACAACCTGTGGCCTTCCAGCTGTTTGGACCTCCAACTCTCAGAATTCCTGACTATTGAACAAACTGATAATACGGGCTTTTGGGAGTTGGAGTCCCAATCACATGGAGGCCCACAAGTTGTGCAAACTTGGTCTAAGTCAGCAGTTCCCAACCTTTTTTGAGCCACAACCCCATTTTATACAGGCAACGTGACCTACAACCCCAATACATTAAAACAGGCTTTAAAAATAGGGTAAATGAAAACATATTGAAAATAGATTTTTCAGTATAATATATAATTCAGAATAATGTTAACTGTGCATGAACAAGTTGACTCGATGAATGAAAGGCCATCACATGTTTAGGCAAACAAATCTCTGTGCAGGATGATGTGATTTTTTGTTTTTGTTTTAACATTTTCATAGCTGACCACTGCCTGGTGACCTCATAGAAAACCCTTCATGAACTCATTTGGGAGGTCCCTAGAAAACCATGTTTTTTATTTACCGTATATACCTGAGTATAAGCCGACCCGATATAAGCAGAGCCACCTAATTTTACCACAAAAAAACTGGGAAAACATTGACTCCAGTATAAGCCAAGATACCAATAAAATTACATTAATTGAGGCATCAGTAGTTTAAATGTTTTTGAATCTTTACATCACGCTGTAATTTAAGATATGACTGTTCAACTCTGATTAAATAATTATTTTCATCTTCTTCAATGTAAATGTGCTTATGTATCCTTTTAATAATAATAGAGTGAAATAATAAATGTAGTAGTAATAATAATAATAATAAATGCAGTAAAATAATAAATGTAATAATAAATAGAGAAAAATAATAAATGTATTAATAATAAAAATAGAGTAAAATAAATGTAAAAGTAGTAACAATAATAGAGTAAAATAATAAATGTAATAATAATAATTAATAGAGTAAAATAATAAATGTAACAATACCAATAATAATAGAGAAAAATAATAAATATGTACCATATATATTTGAGTAGAAGCTGACCTGAATATAAGCCCACCAGGACCCTCACCCGAGTATAAGCCGAGGAAGTTTTTTTTCATTCCTAAAAAAGGGCTGAAAAACTAGGCTCGTACTCGAGTATATATACAGTACATTTTTTATATTGTGGGCATGTGTCCCAAACCCCAGCATATTTGTAGGGCTGGCTGTCTTCCACGATGCTGGATCATACAGGATTATGACCCACATGTGCTTCAACACTCTTGCCTTTCCTCTTCATCTGCCTTTCTCTGTGATGCTCAAGCCAGAGGTGGGCCGTCTAGCGTTTATTAATAACTGGCACTTTTCTCCCCTGTTCGCTGTTTTTTAAGGGCACTTAAATCTTTCTTTAGATCCTCAAGCTCCACGGCATTTGAATTACCCACTTCATTGAACCCCAATTAGGTGGGAATGAACACTGTAAATGATTTACCGGTGGGAATCGTTCATCGAAGTGCCGCAGTTTATGTGGAGTTGAATGAACCTCCGGAAAGTCTAAACAGTGCTAATGTACCTTTGTGATTAAATCAAGCCCTTTCGCGATGAGCACAATGCGCCGCTTTCAAACTTATTGCACTTTGTGCTCTTTAGAATGAAATGGGATCTATTTCAGAGAAAGGGAATTCGGTGCTGATTTGTGTGGCGACGTTCCTCTTTGCTCAGGTTGGAAAATGTGTGGTCGGAGGAGTAATTGTTTGAGGAAAGGGGCAGGAGATGGCAGGGCTGCATCCTCTTCTATCTCAGAGAGGTTCTTGTTTGTTTTGAAATCAAACATTGTCTGAAATTACCATCTAAACATGGACATTATGTGGCCTTCGAGATAGCCTTGCAAGGTATGGCTGCTGAGAGTTGTAGTTCAATGACATCTTGAAACCTTCAGCATTCCTATCACTACCCTTAAAGAAATATATTCTCCAATTTGGCAAGGACAGTGTCCATTCATTCTCTGTTGCCCCATTTTTTCAGTACTTTAAAAATGTCCCAGTTTCTTTCTCTTCCCACTCTTTCCCTTTCTTTGGCTTACAGTATTGACAGAAACTATTTTTCCATGTCAGCAGAGACTTGAGGAACTGCAAGTCGCTTCTGGTGTGAGAGAATTGGCCATCTGAAAGGATGTTGCCCAGGGGACACCCAAATGTTTTGATATTTTACCATCCTTGTGGGAGGTTTCTCTCATGTCCCCGCATGGAGCTGGAGCTGACAGAGGGAACTCATCTGCACTCTCCCCTGGTTGGATTCGTACTGGCAACCTTCAGTTCAGCAACCCAACTGACCTAATAGAATAATAATAGAAATAATAATAGAATAATAATAGAAATAATAATAATAATAGAAATAATAACAGAAACTGAGTTTAATTACTGTATATACTCGAGTATAAGCCGACCCAAATATAAGCTGAGGCACCTAATTTTACTATAAAAAAACTGGCAAAACATTGACTCCAGTAAAAGCCAAGGGTGGTAAATTTCAGAAATAAAAATACGTAGATACCAATAAAATTACATTAATTGAGACATCAGTAGGTTAAATGTTTTTGAATATTTACATAAAGCTCAAATTTGTCCAACTCTGATCAAATCATTATTCTCATCTTCTTCAATGTAAATGTGCTTATGTATCCTTTTAATAATAATAGAGTAAAATAATACATGTAATAATGATAATAATAAATACAGGAAAATAATACATATAATCATAAATAGAGTAAAATAATAAATGCAATAATAATAATAGAGTGAAATAATAAATGTAATAATAATAATAATTATAATAATAGAGTAAAATAAATGTAATAGTAGCAACAATAATAGAGAAAAATAATAAATGTAATACTACCAATAATAATAGAGAAAATTAATAAATGTACCATATATTCTCGAGTATAAGCTGACCCAAATATATGTCAACCAGGACCCTCACCCGAGTATAAGCCGAGGGGGGCTTTTTCAGTCTTAAAAAAAGGGCTGAAAAACTAGGCTTATACTTGAGTAATACAGTAATTAAACATCTTGGCTTAGTGCATTAATGTAAGCCAAGTTTCAAATATAAAAGTAATTTGCAAACGGTGAACTGAACAGGGGAAATTGAAGAGGACAGGACTGGATTTTGCCCTTCCCTGTACATTCAGGCAAAAGAAAACTGCTGCAATCTCTACTAACTTGTCTGTTTTTCATTTGTAACTTTTGCCATCTTGGTGTATCTTGGCTTGAAGTCTTTTAGTTTTCATCTGTGAAATATTGGAGTGTGTGAAAGATATGAAGAAAAGTCATAGAATCATAGAGTTGGAAGAGATCTTGTGAGCCACCCAGTCCAACCCTATTCTGCCAAGAAGCAGGAAAATTGCATTTAAAGCACCATCCTCTGCTTAAAAGCCTCCAAAGAAAGAGCCTCCACCACATTCTGGGGAAGAGAGAAAGAGTTCCACTGCTGAACAGCTCTCACAGTGAGGAAGTTTTTCCTGATGTTCAGGTGGAATCTCCTTTCCTGTAGTTTGAAGCCGTTGTTCCGCATCCTAGTCTCCAGGGCAGCACAAAACAAGCTTGCTCCCTCCTCCCTATGACTTCCCCTCACATGTTTAGACATGGCCCTCACCCTGTCTCCTCTCAGTCTTCTCTTCTGCAGTCTGAACATGCCCAGCTCTTTAAGCCGCTCCTCATAGGGCTTGTTCTCCAGACCATTTGATCATTTCAGTTGCCCTCCTCTGGACACATTCCAGCTTGTCGACATCTCCCTTCAATTGCAGTGCCCAGAATTGGACACAGTGTGATTCCAGGTGTGGACTGGCCAAGGCAGAATAGAAGGGTAGCATGACTTTCCTGGATCTAGACACTAGACTCCTATTGAAGCAGGCCAAAATCTCATTGGCTTTTTAAGCTGCCGCATGACATTGTTGGGTGCAAGGACCTTCACAGAGCAATATAAATACACTTATTTCCTGTGCTAAATTAATTGTGTGTGAATTAGTCTTGCACTCTAAACTTAATTTCCAACATCTGAAGTTAGCTGAGCACAAAGAGAGGAACTGGATAGAGGAGAGGGGAATTGGAAATTCTTAAAAACGTCTCAAAAAAATAGGATAACATAGGCCAAATCCAGTTATGGGAACCATGACAGTTAATATGGAATCATAGTGCTATACTTTTATAGTGTGAATGGGCTATTGGTCTACTGAATAATTGTAGTGCAAACCAGGTCTACCATTGGGACCATTCACTCTTTCGATGTGTGTTCACCTTACGCTGATTCTTTAAAAAAGGCATCGCTACTGTGTTTTGCCACCTCTCACAATGTTTACGACTTCCTGTTCGTATATGCAAGTTCATGGGTAGGAAGTGGCTGCGAAGGCTAAAATCTCCAAAGGCCGAGTTAATTTCCCGCACTGAGTTTTATTGTGTCCTCCCTTCCAATGCACAGCTGTCGAACGCTGCGCAGCGTCCAGGCAAACAGCCCCGGTGTTCCCGGTTTCGTGATTTAATTGGCGTTTCTATTGTAAGCAACAAATCAGATGGCTGTTTTCCCTCTCCAGCTTTGCAAATGCCAGCGGCAGCCGCAACAACAGACGATTGCCGAATTGTGTGAGACGCGCAGTGTGAAACACATGGCCTTTTCATGGCAGTGAGCATGAGCTGCGCTCTGCCTGGCATTACACCTCCGTGGCGAGGTTTTAAATTATCCCTGGGTAATGATCCCAAAACTTGCTCGAATAATCCATGCAAACTTTTATGACCGTGTTGACAAATCCTTGCTGAAAAACAGGGAAACTGTTAGGCGTCCTCTTTGCAAAAGTTTCATTCTCAGCACACTTAGGACTGTCATGTAAGAGAATGAGAAAATCAAAGCGGGCAATAACCCTTCCTTCTTCTTACATTGTAAAATGTGTTAATGGGGTTTTTTTTGGTTCTGAATGAGTGAACTCACTGAAGATGGTTGATTTGTACTAACTGTAGCTTTGAGAATCCTAGAAGAGTTGTCGTACTCAGAGGCTCTGCTCACTGCTTTGCTCCTTTGAAATGGAAGAACATAGGATTTTACTGCACCCACACTCTCCAAGTGTCTGGATTTGGACAGGGACAGTCCCAATTAATCCTTTGTTTTCCCACATTTCCAGCTCTTTTTAAAATATCATGGTTTTGAGCCTTTCCTGAGCTCAAAGTTCAAATGTGTCTTGCACTAAATTACTGTAGATATTGTACTTATGTACAGGTAAAGGGCAAAGGTTCCCCCCTGACATTAAATCTAGTTGTGTCCGACTCTGGGGGTTGGTGCTCATTTCCGTTTCTAAGCCGAAGAGCCAATGTTGTCCGTAGACTCTTCCAAGGTCATGTGGCTGGTATGACTGCATGGAGAGCCGTTACCTTACTGCTGGAGCGGCCCCTATTGAGCTACTCACATTTGCATGTTTTCGAACTGCTAGGTTGGCAGAAGCTGGGGCTAACAGTGGGAGCTCACCCTACTCCCCAGATTCGAATCACCAACCTTTTGGTCAACAAGTTCGGCAGCTCAGTGGTTTAACCCACTGCGCCACTGGGGACTCCAAACTGATGTACAGTGTTCCCTCACTACATCGCGGTTCGCTTTTTGCTGATTTGCTGTTTCGCAGTTTTTCAATAAACTTTAAAATAATATTATAAATAATTAAAAATTACAATTTACAGCCTAAGGAAGGGGGGAAGGAGAAGCCAAAGGGAGAGAAAAGAAGCTCAAGCGTCAACGGGAGGAGAAGGAAGTGACTTATCAACACACGATTGGTGTGATGTCTCATGGGCCTTGTAGTCCAGTTCCTAGTACTATTGTGGATTTACACTTTGGAACAATACCTTCGCTGTTATGTAAACTATCAACAGGACAATTGGGCTTCCCTTTTACCTCTGTCAGAGTTTGCCTATAACAACGGTGTCCAGGCTTCAACTAAAGAAACCCCGTTCTTTGCAAACTACGGTTTCCATCCACGTTTCTTTCCTTCTGTCATTGAAACCTCAGAAGTCCCTGCAGCGGAGGACTGGCTGCAAGAACTCACAGCAGTGCAACAACTCTTGCACCAGCAACTGGATCAAGCCAAGGAGGACTATAAACGCCACGCTGATGGTCATCGCCAGCCAGGCCCCGAGATCAAGGTAGGAGATCGGGTTCTATTGTCCACTTGCTTTTTGCCCTCCCACCGTCCCTGCCGGAAGCTAGATGCCCGTTTCATTGGTCCCTACCCAGTGGTGGCGCAACTTAACCCCGTGACTTTCAAACTCCAACTTCCGCGCTCCATGCGCATTCATCCAGTGTTTCATCGTTCCCTGCTCCTTCTGGCGGATGGTGTACGCCCTGATGCGAACCGGCCGGCCCCCACCCCTGTTTTGGTGGACGGGGAGGAGGAATTCGAGGTTCAGGACATTTTGGATTCTCGCTTTCATCGCCGCTGCCTTCAGTATCTCAATGACTGGGTGGGTTTTGACCCCGAAGAAAGCTCTTGGGAAGATGCTTCCACAGTCCATGCCCCCGACTTAGTCCGCCGCTTCCATCAGGCCTACCCTGCCTGCGGAGAGGGCCCATGTTGGAGAGGGGCCTTGAGGAGGGGGATAGTGTGATGTCTCATGGGCCTTGTAGTCCAGTTCCTAGTACTATTGTGGCAGACGAAGAGGAAAACATGGGATTGTTCAGCCAGAATCGGAGCCCCTGCACCTGGAGGATGTTTGCCCTCAAGAAGTCAGCCAAACAAGCCTTGGGCAGAATTCTCCCCCGTTTTCTCGAAAGGACAATTATAATAGAGATAGAGGAGCTAGGGAGGCGAATTGCCGGAGCCTCAGAATCGCAGCCAAACAATTAGCTGATTAGGTCTGCTTCCCTTGGGAAATTCTAAGGAGTCATGCATTCTAAGGAGTTGGGTTTCACTTCTCGTTCTCCAGGGAAAGTGTTCTTCTGGCGGGAAACGAGACCCTATTTAGGTGTTTTGCCGCAAGGGAAACCTTGCAGAGTCAACTCGTCAGCTTGAGGAGTGAGATCGTGTGTGGACTTCGTAATCCCCAGTTCCTTGTTTCCTGGATCAAGTTCCAAGCCTGCCTTGTTTCACGTTTGACCGCGGACCTCGCCACGGACCTTGTTCTTGCTTCTTGTTTGCCTCGTATCAAGTCTTGTTTGCCAAGAATCTAGTTTGTTTTCCAGCCTTGTTGTCAAGCTTCAATGGACTAAAAGACCTTGTCAACCTCCCACACTATTGCTTGGCAAAGTGTGTGTTCGGTTAATGGATTATAACTTTGGACCTTAATATCACATATTGGACATTATTTTCCTGGACTATATTTGACCTTTCCTGAAAGGTCTACTTCTGAACTATATTCTTCACTTGTTTTTATTGACTTTATATATTCCTTTAATAAAGATATTAGATAGAATCCGGCCTCTGCGCATGGTTATTGGTGTTCTGTAGCCTGGGTCCTGACAATTGGTTTATAAAGACTTAAAATAATGTATAAATATTAAAATAAATACAGTATCCCTACTTCGCGGATTTTCACTTATTGCGGGTGGTTCTGGAACCTAACCCCCGCGATAAGTGAAGGAACACTGTATATAGCAGTACAAGTCACATAGAGGGAAATTATTGTCTTTAGAAATTGTATGATAATGCTTAGAGTAAGGTGAATTGATATTTCATTAATTGGGATACCTTTTCATTTATAGAATGTGTTTAATTAACTGGAAAACCCTTTGAGCCAATCCAAAATATTTGAATTCATCGATCTAACCAATATATTGGATAAAAATTGGCCTTACTCCTAACTACTAGCTAGGAGTTGGAGTAGTAGCCCTACCCCTAACTATTATTGGAGTAACAGAGTCACTAGAACATTGATTTTAGTTTGCAAATACAGGCAATTCCTGAGTTACAAACATTCGATTTACAGACGACGCCTAGTTAAGAATAGGGCAAAACAGAAAATGAAAGGAATCTTCCTCTTGGAAGGGAAATGCACTCCTGGAAGTTGTTATTTTGGGGGAAAGGGGTCTCCACTGAAGCTTTATCCCCAGTGATTGTTTCCACAACAAGACCCATTTTCCAAAATCCAATGATCACAGGGACAGAAAATCAAGTGAAATCCCCTGAACAGGGGTGCAGACAGCAAAACAAACAACACAGGGGTGTTAACCCTTCCATATGTGATCCTAATGACATATGGCTGGAGTTGCACTTGTACCTGTTCTGACTTACATACAAACTTAAGAATACAGCTACAGAACTGACCTTATTCATAACTTGGAGACGGCCTATACTGGTCTTGCAGAGCATGATCCTGGATGGCACCCAACCAGCCTCCTGCCAGGGAAGTTACTCCCCGGCTCTTTCCAACATTTCAGTTCAGATTAAAGAGGATTGTGGAGGAATGGCACTTAGTGGATTCTGCCCACGGTATGTTCGTCTCACTTTGAAGTCAGACAGAGTAATAACTGGACTGGGCAGCGATCCAGGACAAGCAATGCCTGTTGTGGCTATTGATCTCCCTGCTGGAACGACAGGAGGCCATAAGCACTCTGGAGGGGAGAGTGGCACCGGGGCATGGAGCTACGCCAACAAACAATGCGTAAAAAAGAAACTGTATCCAAGAGCAATGATTGGTCTTGTGCTTAAAACAACATCATACCCTCGTTTCTACTTCCAGTGTTCAATCCTGTATGCTGTCACTTGTAGTTTCATCATCTGTACAATTTCTGGAACTCTGAGGTCTTCAGAAAGGCACCAGAAAAATATTTGTAGATGGAACTCAAGGGGAAAACCCTCTCTAATATTTCTTTCTCAGCATTATTATGGCATTATTTCAGTCTTGTACTTACAACTTTGATGCAAAGAAGCTCATCATGACCATCCTTGTAGTTGCACCCAGGGCCGGTTCAACCGCGAGGCAAACTAGGCAGTTGCCTGTGGTGCCATCCTGTAAGGGGCGCCGTTTAGGCAACTCCTGCCTCTGCCGCTGCGCCTGTCTCTGCAAGGAAGGAGGTCGCCACTTTGGGGAGCAGAGAAACACCGCTTCTCTGCTCCCGAAAGCGGCAAACGCCTTCCTTCTTGCCAGGAAGGCATTCGCCGCTTTGTAGAGCAGAGAAGCGGCACTTCTCTGCTTTGCAAAGTGGCGAATGCCTTCCTGGAGAGAAGGAAGACGTTTGCCGCTTTGCAGACCAGAGGAGCGGTGCTTCTCTGCTTTGTAAAGTGGCGAACACCTTCCTTCTCACCCCTTCCTCGAGGC
The DNA here is from genome assembly GCF_035594765.1 of Anolis carolinensis. Lineage (NCBI taxonomy): Eukaryota > Metazoa > Chordata > Lepidosauria > Squamata > Anolidae > Anolis > Anolis carolinensis. The sequence goes on along the minus strand of NW_026943840.1, from coordinate 168,336 downwards.
CAGGTCTCCGGGCTGCCTGGCCATGTTCCAGAAGCATTCTCTCCTGATGTTTCACCCACATCTAGGCAGGCATCCTCAGAGGTTCTGAGGTCTGTTAGAAGCTAGGTAAGTGGGGTTTATATATAATAATAATAATAATAATAATAATAATAATAATAATAATAATAATAATATAATTTTATTCTTGTATCCCGCCCCATCTCCCCGTAGGGACTCGGGGCGGCTCACATGGGGCCTTGCCCAACATCACAATATAAAAACAAATCAAAACACATAAATTCACAACAATAAATCAACAATATCAGTAAAACTATCATAAAAACAATATTGCAGAAAAAAGCATTAAAAACAGATATAAAATACAAGTCTAGGCCAAAGGGCGAATGTGTCAAATTGGGGGGAAGTAGTTACGTAATTGACATAGTCATTAAAGTACTAGAAATGACAATAATGACAATAAGAAGACGAATCAGTGGGTCTACTATTATGTAGGCAGACAACTTGAACCAACAGAATTCACTCATCAAAGGCTTTCTGGAAAAGCCAGGTTTTCAGGTTCTTCCGGAAGGAGAGGAGGGTGGGGGCCAGCCTAATCTCCCTAGGGAGCAAGTTCCAAAGCTGGGGGGCCACGACAGAGAAGGCCCTCTCTCTCATCCCCACCAACCGTGCCTGCGAGGGTGGTGGAAGCGAGAGAAGGGCCTCCCCCGACGAGCGAAGAGATCGTGCGGGTTCGTAGGGGGAAATGCGGTCTCTAAGGTAGGTGGGTCCCAAACCGTTTAGGGCTTTGTAGGTAAGAACCTGCACCTTGAATTGGGCTCGGAAAGTAAGCGGCAGCCAGTGGAGCTCCTTAAACAGAGGCGTTGAACGTGCCCTGTAATTTGCTCCAGTTAGAAACCTGGCTGCCGAGCGTTGTACTAGTTGCAATTTCCGAGCCGTCTTCAAAGGCAACCCCACGTAGAGCGCATTGCAATAGTCCAGTCTAGAGGTAACTAAGGCATGGATCACCATGGTCAGATCAGACTTCTCGAGGTATGGTCGCAGCTGGTGCACAAGTTTTAATTGTGCAAAGGCCCTCTCGGCCACGGCCGACACTTGAGCCTCAAGAGTCAGCCCCGAATCCAGGAGGACCCCCAAGCTACGGACCTGCGCCTTCAGGGGGAGTGCGACCCCGTCAAGCACAGGTTGCCACCCAATACCCCGATCAGACTTGCGACTGACCTGGAGGACCTCTGTCTTATCAGGATTAAGTCTCAGCTTGTTCGCCCTCATCCAGGCCAACACAGCGGCCAGACACTGATCCAGTATCCGAGGGGCTTACTTGGATTTTGGTGGAAAAAAGTTATAGAGTTGGGCGTCATCCGCTTAGAGATGGCACCGAACTCCAAAACCCCGGATGACCTCGCCCAGCGGTTTCATGTAGATATTGAAAAGCATGGGGGGACAGAATAGAACCTTCCATATATCTATGGAAACTCCAGGGTGGGAGAAAGAGCTCTTGTCTGTTTGAGGCTAGTGTGAATGTTGCAATTGACCAGCTTGATTAGCATTTAATGGCCTTGCAGATTCAAAGCCTGGCTGCTTCCTTCCTGGGGGCATCCTTGGTTGGGAGGTGTTAGCTGGCCCTGATTGTTTCCTGTCTGGATTTCCCCTGTTTTCAGAGTGTTGTTCTTTATTTAGGCCTTTCCTTAATCCCTCCTTATTATCCAACATTTTCGCTTATCCAACTCTTTTATTTTTCAGTGATTGGTTTGGGGGGGGGGGGCAAAATTCTGTTAGCCTATACTTGAATATTACCTTGGGCCGGCCCTGGTTGCACCTCACATGATAGTGTAAAACCGCAGTGGTATTGATCCATACCAACCCAGTTCTAGCAGCTTTCATTTCCAACTCATTTCCTTTTGAAACCCTGAATCAACATGTCATGAAAGAATGACACCTAAAAAGTATGCCACCAACATGAAAAATGTGGAAAGCTGTGCTCTAAGTCTTCATTGTCTGCTCTGAGCTTGGCTGGAATCATCTCCATAGCACTATGTAACAAAATTTGAACAAATTGGAACATTTGCAGTTCCTGGTTTGAAAGTGTTATTTCCTGTTTAATTGTGTGGTACTTACTTTGAAAGTAATAATAATTTATTTATTTGACCAGTCATATGACCATTTCAAAGTATAACACAAATAAAAACATGGCAGAAAGGAGGGGAGGACAGCAGCTGACCTTCTGTTTGCAGTCAAAATCTTATTTTTCCGATTCTTCTTTCAGGAAATGTGCTGTTTTCTTGATAACTTTCAGGATAAAAAGGTTTACTCTGAGTATGGTGGATCTTTCTTGTCCTTGCAAGAGGAATGTCAGAAGATCATTTTTTGTTGTGGAATCTAAAATTAGATAGTAATGGATGTAAATATCTGTATTGAAGTTCAGTATATGCTGGGCAGTCAATCAAAAAATGTTCGAGGCCTTCCACTGTTTGTTCTCCCCAAACACAAAAACTGAAGAATTCTTTCATTAGAAGACTTGGCATCTGCCTTGAGTTGTTCTACTATGGATGCCTGAGGCTAGGTAAAGATTTTTCCCTTCTTTATCGGATAGTCCTATCTCTTTACCTACAAGAATCGTGGAGGCATAGAGCTTTTATCCTTTTATATTTTTATCCTTATTCAGACCGTAGCTTTTAATCACTGGCAAGGCATATTGACTGTCTCCCCTTTAATTTGAAATGGGAAAAAGGAAGAGAGAAGCAAGTAAACTGCTAAAGAAAGGACAGGTTTCTCCAATGGACGATTCTACTTTGAAAGTACAGTAGAGTCTCGCTTATCCAACATAAATGGGCCGGTAGAACGTTGGATAAGCGAATATGTTGGATAATAAGGAGAGATTAAGGAAAAGCCTATTAAACATCAAATTAGCTTATGATTTTACAAATTAAGCACCAAACATCATGTTATACCACAAATTTGAAAGAAAAAGTAATTCAATACACAGTAATTATGTAGTAATTACTGTATTTACGAATTTAGCACCAAAATATCACGATGTATTGAAAACATTGACTATAAAAATGCGTTGGATAATCCAGAACGTTGGATAAGCGAGACTCTACTGTAGTTGTTATACTCCAAAAACTTTGTTCTTGTGGCTGCCACAAACTAGGCTGAATTGGTTGAGACTCTGTGGGGCATTCATTGAAAAACTATAGCAGGATGTTGTGCCAAAACAAAGTTTTTGCAATTTCATAAACTTGCCCCATGTTTTTATGATAGAACCAATTAGGAAATGACATTTATAAGCCAGGAACAAAAATTAGCCTGGGAGAAAACTGATTATTTTAGCAACAGTATATTGTCAGGTGAGCTGTCCCCGTTTTGGTGCAAAGATTTTGGAGGTGGCTTTGTGTTAATGGGCACCTTAGGTTTCCAAAGACATAGAGCGGGTGAAAGTTAAAGCTGCTAGAATGGAGTTGCTATAAATCAATGCTGCTTCCTGCATTTTTATACTCTCCTGGGGTGTCGCTACAAGGACTGCCATTATGAGCTTCTTTATATCAAAATTTACCACGACACAACTGAAATAACGGTGTTATAATACGGAGCGAGATAAATTAGAAATGTGATTCAAATAAAAAGAAAAAATCATGAAATTGACCTGATATTTCAAGAAGAAACAATATTGTGGAAGTCGTATTCTTTGAATTATGTCAATGATTCTTCAGTATGTGAAGAGGCAGTGCTTCCTTCTGAAACCAAAGAGATGTACTTCGGATGAGGCAGGCAGAAGAATTCAATGCCAATCCCTCCTGGCACTCTAACCAATAAATATCCTTTATTTATTTATTTATTTATTTATTTACAGTATTTATATTCTGTCCTTCTCACCCTGAAGGGGACTCAGGGCAGATCACAATGTACATATACATGGCAAACATTCAATGCCATTAGACATACAACATACGGAAACAGACACACAGGCAATTTAACATTTTCCAACTTCCGGCTTCATGAGAGTATGTTCGATTCCGGCCACAGGGGGAGCTGACACTTCATCATCCACTTGTGACACCGAGTCCTTGATGGAGTTCTTCATCATTCTTCCTCACACTGCTGGATGTTTTTATGGTGTTCTAAATTAGTTAAATTAGCCTTCACGCATAAAGTGGTATGTAAATTTTCTACTCGACAGATGCATCTGCCTTTCGAGTTGCTTAGGTCAGCAACGAGCTAGGCTATTAATGGTCGGAGCTCAATATGACCCAGGCTGGCTTCGAACTCATGACCCCTCGGTCAGTGGTGATTTAGTGCAGCTAGCTACTAACCAGCTGCGCCACAGCCTGGCCCTTTAAAACTTTTATTAAAACTTCAAATGTTAAAAGAAATCAGATTTAAAAAGAGGAACAGTATGCAATGTCTCTTGGAACAATACGCAATGGCTTTACTTTATTGACAAGTTTGCTTCAATCATTCAGACCTGAAAGTTGGCAGTTCGAATCCGTGATATGGGGTGAGCTCCCACTGTCAGCCCTAGCTTGTGCCAACCTAGAAGTTAGAAAACATGCAAACATGAGTAGATAAATAGGTACCGCTTCAGCGAGAAAAAGGCAAAAAGACGCTTCTAGTAGTCATGCTGGTCACACAACCAGGAGGTGACAACGTAGGCTCCTTGGCTTGGAAATGGAGAAGAGCATCTCCTCCAGAGCCGGAAATGAAAAGAGAAGCCTTTGCCTTTGTCTATGTATGTGTGTCTCATTGTAACAAGGCATTGAATCTTTGCCTGTGTTTGTTTATATACTGTAATCCATTCTGAGTCCCCTTGGGGAGAAAGGCAGAGTATGAATAAATCATTATTATTATTATTATTATTATTATTATTATTATTATTAATCATCTCTATGGTGCAAATGGCTCAAATTCTTTGTGCAAGAAGACAGCTATGTGCAAGAAAAAAGGGTTATGTGTAAGTCTCCAGGCTAACTTCCTACAATTTGTAAGATGTCATTGATTTGTTGATGGCCCTTGCAATGATATGCTCAAGGGTTCATGTATTTCTTTACTACAGCTAGCACTGTGTTCCATTTTAATAACTGTGGCTACTTTAGGGCTGCCATAAGTTGGAAATGACTTGAAAGCACCCAACAATAAAACACACATTACTGACTATATTTTTAAAGGGAAAATTGTCCTCTTTTTCACAATGTTTTTTGCTCTTTAAGCAGCTGTAAGTGGTCTGCTACGAACAATTTGTAAAGCATTGCACTTTTAGAGACTATTTGCTTTCCATGTACAGTAGAGTCTCACTTATCCAACATAAACGGGCCGGCAAAATGTTGGATAAGTGAATATGTTGGATGGTAAGGAGGGATTAAGGTTATGATTTTACAAATTAAGAACCAAAACATCATGTTATACAACAAATTTGACAGAAAAAGTAGTTCAATACACAGTAATGCTATGTAGTAATTACTATATTTACGAATTTAGCATTCTACTGTATGTTGAATTCCCTTTTGGAAATCATTGCAATTTGAAAATGTTTAAGGCTGCAATATTATTCCGACTTACCTAGCAGTTAAGTCCCTTCTGAGCTTAATGGCATTTATTTATGAACTAGCTGTGCCCGGCCACGCATTGCTGTGGCGAAGTATGGTGATATGGAAATAAAGTATTGAGGAATTGGTGGTAGTTAAGGTAAAGGGTCAAGGTTTTCTCCTGACATTAAGTCCAGTTGTGTCCGACTGCACACTGAAGTGGATTATTTGGCAGTGTGGAGTCAAGATAATCCAGTTCAAAGCAGATAATAGAAGATTATAAATGGGTTATATAGCTGTGTGGAAGGGCCTTGAGTCTACACTGCCATATAATCCAGTTCAAATCTGATAATCTGTATTTTATAGGCAGTGGGGAAGAGGCCTGAGGCCTAACTCTGCCTTCCCCTGGACTGAGTGGGTTGCTAAGAGACCAAGTGGGGGGAGCTTAGCCTTTTAACTGGTAGCAATTGGATAAAAGCAATTATTCCTCTCCCTCTAATTAGGACTTTATTTTTCTTTTCTTTTTGTTGTATGAACGTAGAGGCATGGATGAGGGGTTGTGCTGTCAAGTTTAGTGTTTCTGGGATGTGTAGTTTTGTTGTTTTGTCCTAGGCCGAAATTTCATTACCCTTATATATATATATAGATGTACAGGGGATTGTAGGTTTGGATTGCTATGAGTTTTCCGGGCTGTCTGGCCATGTTCCAGAAGCATTCTCTCCTGACGTTTCATCCACATCTATGGCACGCATCCTCAGAGGTTGTAAGGTCTGTTGGAAACCAATTTTGCTTTAATGCAGCCCTTACTTTTTTATTCTGCTGAAGCAGACTGACTTATGACTTCAAAACTGTTGCGCTACTCTTTCTGAATTAATATTCTCAGAGTTATGTTCTGCCAATCTGTCTTGGTTAAAAGCATTAATTAAGATATTAACATTTTTGATCCCATCAGTTTTTTCCATTCCTTTGAAAAGTACTGGAAGACTTGTAATAATAACTCCCAGGATTTCTGGGATAATGAAAAATGAACTTCATCAACCTCTCCTTGAGTCTGAAATGTGTGGCGGAGTCAAGATGCTACGGATGCCGCTTGCGCATCAGCGTCCCTCCTTCGTGCTTTTGACCTCCCTTGTTTCTGCTGGAATCAGATCCATAAATTTTGACAGATTTATGTCAAAAAGGGAGACGTTTGCAAGCTTTACAAGAAAAGAAAAAGAAGGAATACCTTGCGGTGTAGGGATTTGTATAGGCCGGTTAGGAGAGTTGAACCTACAGCTAGGTCCCATCTGCGGCTGGATCTATACTGCTCTATATATCCCTGGATTTGATCTATGATTATCTGCTTTGAACCGGATTATATGATCCTGGGATTTGATCTGCACTGCCATATAATCCAGACTGTCAAAGCAGATAATCTGGATTTTATATGGCAATGTAGATTCAGTACAGATCCAGTTTACGAAGTGATATAAAATCCAGATTATCTGTTTTGAACTGGAATATATGACAGGCTGTATCTACACTGCCATGTAATTATGGCCCCTCTACACTTCCATATGAAATCCAGATTGTCTGTTTAGAACTGGATTTTATGGCAGTGTAGATTTATATAATCCAGTTCAAAGCAGATAATGTGAATTGTCTGCTTTTATAATATGGATTATAAAGCAGTGTAGAAGGGACTCCAGATGATAAAAGCAGATAATCCACATGAATCTACACTGTCATATAATCTAGTTTTTTTTCGTGTCAGGAGCAACTTGAGTTGCTTCTGGAGTGAGAGAATTGGCTGTCTGCAATGACGTTGCCTAGGGGATGCCCGGATGTTTTGATGTTTTTACCATCCTTGTGGGAGGCTTCTCTCATGTCCCCGCATGGAGCTGGAGCTGATAGAAGGAGCTCACCCGCACTCTCCCCAGGTGGGATTCGAACCTGGCAGCCTTCAGGTCAGCAACCCAACCTTCAGGTCACGAGGCTTTAATCCACTACGCCCCCGGGGGCTCCATATAATCCAGTTAAAAGCATATAATCTGGAATTTATTTTGCAGCGTAGATCCCGCCTAGGTAACAGTCTGAGGCCGCTTCTACAATGTCATATAATCCAGATTATCAAAGAAGATAATCCACATTCTCTGCTTTGAACTGGATTATATGAGTCTATACTGCCATATAATCCAGTTCAAAGCAAATCTGGATTTTGTATGGTAGTGTACAGGGGGAACCATTAAAGGTACATGAGCTGTATCCAATTTTTATTACACTTTTCTTATATATCAGGATATGACCCCAGGTTATCTGCTTTGAACTGCATTATATGTGTCTCCGCTGCCAGATAATCTGGAATAAGCATATAATCTGGGATCAGATCCTGGGATATAAAGGTAAAGGTTTTCCCTGATGTTAAGTCCAGTTGTGTCCGACTCTGGGGGTTGGTGCTCATCTCCATTTTGAAGATGAAGAGCCAGCGTTGTCCTCAGACACCTCCAAGGTCTTGTAGCCATTGGCATGACTGCATAGAGCGCCGTTACCTTCCTTCCTATTGATCTACCCACATTTACATGTTTTCAAACTGCAAGGTTGGCAGAAGCTGGAGCTGACAGTGGGCACTCACTCCGCTCCCTGGATTTGAACCTGGGAACTTTTGGTCCGCAACACACTGCGCCAGCGGGGGCTCCTCCTGAGATATAGGGCAGAGTATAGGGCAGTGTAAAAGGGGCCTCTGAAAACCCTATAGGATAACCAAACTGAGGGTATTGCCTCTCCAGATAAGAATTCTGTCCCACCCACAAGATTTTCCTTCAGTCCTCAAATTTCTTGCTTTGCAAACACAGAGAAATTGAAAAAGCACTTGACATTTAAACCCGTCTCTTTGCTGTGTTTGCATTCCCCGCCCTTTTCTCTGGATGCTTAAACTGCTGGGCTGATGTTTTTAATTTCCTGCAATTTTTGGGTGCCGAAACTGCACAGCTGACATCTTAATTGATTGTGATGCTAGAAATCTGGGGACTGGAAAAAAACCCACATTAGTTTGTGGGAATGCACTCATTTCGCCACTCAGCTATCCGCCTTTTTATGCCCACAAGTCTTGACAATGATAACTGGTTTCTTTTTGAATGCAGTAAGATCGTAGAACCATTCCTTTCTCCTTATTGGTGCCTTTTTTGGGGAAACCAAATACAGTAGAGTCTCACTTATCCAAGCCTCACTTATCCAAGTTTCTGGATTATCCAAGCCATTTTTGTAGTCAATGTTTTCAATATATCGTGATATTTTGGTTCGTAAATAATTACAACATAACATTACTGCGTATTGAACTACTTTTTCTGTCAAATTTGTTGTATAACATGACGTTTTGGTGCTTAATTTGTAAAATCATAACCTAATTTGATGTTTAATGGGCTTTTCCTTGATTATCCAAGATATTCGCTTATCCAAGCTTCTGCCGGGCCCTCTACTGTATATACACATGGGGTTTCAGGGCAGAGACAAAACATACAAAATATACTCCCATATTGAAGTTGGCCATACGTCCTTTTTAATAAGAACCATTGGAGATCCATAATCCATCTGTCTAAAGAGGAAACGATGGGATCTATGTCTGGATGGATATACATTGCCATATAATCCAGATTATCAAAGTAGGTAATCCACCTTGTCTGTTTTGAACTGGATTATATGAGTCTAGGTAAAGGTAAAGGTTTCCCCTGACGTTAAGTCCAGTCGTGTCTGACTCTGGGGGTTGGTGCTCATCTCCATTTCTAAACCGAAGAGCTGGTGTTGTCCGTAGACACCTCCAAAATCATGTGGCCGGCATGACTGCATGGAGCGCTGTTACCGTCCGGTTGGAGCGGTACCTATTGATCTACTCACATTGGCATGTTTTCTAATTGCTAGGTTGGCAGAAGCTGGACCTAACAGCGGGCGCTCACTCTGTTCCCCGGATTCGAACCTGTGACCTTTTGGTCCGCAAGTTCAGCATCTTAGCACTTTAACACACTGCGCCACCAGGTCTGCACTGTCATATAATGCAATTCAAAGCAAATAAATCTGGATTTTATATGTCAGTGTAATAGTTATTGAATACAGGTGCAGCACTCCACACAGTCATGCTGGCCACATGACCTTGGAGGTGTCTACAGACAACGCCGGCTCTTCGCCTTAGAAATGAAGATAAGCACCAACCCCCAAAGTCAGACACAACTGGACTTAACGTCAGGGGAAAACCTTTACCTTATGCAAAAGTTACTTACCTTTCCTAATGTTCTTCTTTTGGAGAACTGGGATCTCTTTATTCCTTTTCCTTGGTGATGATTTCCTATTTGTTGGCACTTCTTTAGACAACTGTTGTTTAAGAGCGGTTGTTTTAAGCAATCTCTGTCTGTATGTGCCTTCAAATCCTCTGTGGACTTATGCTGACCCTATAGTAAAAATAATGCATGCACATACCTTCACCCTAAAAATGTCATGCCTGAAGCCATATATCTGCTGCCAAGAAAGCACTGCATTCCACGTGAAATGTTATCTGAAATCCATACAGATGCCAAGGTGTTGATGCAGTGTGTTTTTAATGCACCCTTCAAGCAGTAGGCTCCTGTGTTGACAGCTCCATCCTATAATCCAGTGTTATTTGCTGGGACATTTGTGACCTGTGATGCATCTTGTTCCTGTAAGTTAGAAACCAGCAAATGAAAGATCTGGCTAATCTGCAAACAGATTCGGAAAGGCCTTCTGGATGTCAGGCGAGTGTTTTGGCAGGAAGGGCTGGGGAGGGTCACCCCAAACACTCTGAGTCCTTGCGCAGACACTGTGCGGTGTCCGTTTTTAATGCAACATGACAGCCTGTACCATAAGACTAAGTCATCTTCTGAAAGAGCAAAATCTGCCCCAAGGTTTCTGTCAAAAAAAAAGCAAGGCACAAGAATGGTGCATCTCTTTGCCCTTTGCAGACGCATTTCATAAGAAGGAATCCACTTTCTCAAAGTGAATAAATAAGGTTTAAAAAGCAGCTGGCATTTTAATGCATCCTGCGTCCCAGACCCTTTCTACACTGCCAAATAAAATCCAGGTTTTCTGTTTTAAACTGGATTATATGGGAGCCCCTGGTGGTGCAGTGGGTTAAACTGAATTATATGGCATTGTAGACTCATATAATCCAGTTCAAAGCAGATAATATGAATTATCTGATTTGATAATATGGATTATATGGCAGTTGGTTCTCGCAGAAGCAGAGGCAGCAGGAGGACATTTTTGCTCCCTGGCTTAAGGTAGGATTTGGCTAAGATTTGGCTAAAATTTTAAACTGAGTGTGGGCTTGGCTCCTGTGGTCAAAGTCTAACTGCTGTGTGACTGTTGTGTTGAAAGAGAGCCAGGTACTTAAGTTGATTGACAGCAGGCATTGTTCCCTGTTAATTGAGTTTCTGGGAAACCTTCATTTGCCAGAGGCTGATCTCTGAAGGGCAGTTGGTTCTCGCAGAAGTAGAGGCAGCAGGAGGACATTTTTGCTCCCTGGCTTCAGGTAGGATTTGGCTAAGATTTGGCTAAGACACTTTTACTAACTATCCTTTGCAGTACATACAGGAAACAAAACAACATAAACAAATACACAAAGAGGTGGTTTGGGGCAGTCTGCACATAAAGGGCGTGCATATTACTTAACTGTACAAAGATCCCACTTGGCCACCACACTCACCAAGAGATGCAGCAAAAGTAAAACATTCCCATCACATGCACCAGTTGTGGCATGTTCCACTTTTTCACACAGAAACTAGTCAACTACATCTGCTCCAAATGCAAACAGATGACTCTGATGGAGCAGAGGATCCAACAGCTCGAGCACTGTATTAAGACCCTTAAGGACATTCAGGCACTCGAGCTCTTCTTGGACACTGCACAACACTCTGCTGTAGATCTGCAGCCTGCATCACACCAACACCACCATGACCATGATCAGGAACCTTATGGGGAGATCAACTCACAGGTAGACAACCCTCAGGCTTGGAAGGAGGTCACCCATAGAAGGAGACGCAGGACCAGGCAGCCTCCGCAGAACTCCTCTGCTCAGCTGCATTTACACAACAGATTTGAAATTCTTACATCATTAACATACAATCAGGAAACACATCTTGTGGAGGACCACAGTTTCTTAGATACCACTCAGTGGACCACCCTGGATCAATGCGCAGGGGATAGCCCTGACGGGGACAGTGCATCACCACAGTCACACTTATGTAATCATGCAAATGCTCCATCCCCAATCATAGACCAGGAGCAACAGGAACATCCTTGGGAGAGTAATGGGCTCTCGGATGTATCTCAATGGATTGTCATTGATGAATGCACTGGGGATGTTGAGGAGGAGGACAACACTTTACACCTACACGATTCACTTCAACAGGAACACTCTTCAGGGGACATACACACTGTCTTGCACAAAAGGGACCCTGTCAATCCTCAAAGGAAACAGGTCTTGGTAGTAGGTGACTCTCTCCTTAGAGGAACGGAAGCCATCATTTCCAGACCGGATGGGATGGCTCGAGAAACATGCTGCCTCCCGGGGGCAAAAATACACCATATCACTCAGAGGCTCAGCAGGCTCCTAAAGCCCCATCACCCTCCCCACCTTATGTTGATTCATGTAGGTACCAATGACACCGCTAGGCATACTTTTCAAAAGATCACAAATGATTTTCGAGCTCTGGGAACAAAGCTAAAACTGTATAATGTACATGTGATCTTTTCATCCCTCCTCCCCGTTGTAGGACACGGCTCTACAAGGGCCGGAAAAATAGTACAGGTCAATAACTGGCTCAGAAAATGGTGTCAAGAGGAGCATTTTGGCTTCCTTGACCATGGTCTACTCTTCCAGGAGGATGGCCTATTGGCAAGTGATGGGGTGCATCTCACACAAGTAGGAAAATATCTTTTTGCACACAGACTCACAAACCTCATCAGGCGCACTTTAAACTAGATCCACTGGGGGAGGGGAACAACAGCCTGGCGAACACTATATTACCCATGACCACAGGGAACCGCCAAAAGGCTAAACGGAGGGCTGCACAAACACAGCAAGGACCAAGTACGGAAAGCACAATAATCCCAAATAAACAGCTCAAGGGGAGGTCACAGGGGCTTACATGTCTTTACACCAATGCTCAGAGCATGGGAAATAAGCAAGACGAACTCCAACTCTTAGCACAGCACCACACATACGATGTCATAGGCATCACTGAAACCTGGTGGGATGACTCCCATCACTGGAATGTAGCCATTGAGGGCTATAACCTCTTTCACAGAAATAGAACAAAGGGGAGAGGAGGGGGAGTAGCTTTATATGTCAAAAACAGTTACATTGCAGAAGAAATGCAAGACTGTAATCTGGGAAACCAGCTTGAAAGCATCTGGATAAGAATCAAGGGAACCGGGATTAAAAAAGATCTTGTCGTGGGTGTCTACTACAGACCTCCAAGTCAGGATGAAGGACTCGATGAAGCCTTCTGTCAACAGCTGACCAAACAGGCACAAAGAAGAGATATAGTAGTCATGGGCGATTTCAATTATCCCGATATCTGCTGGAAAACAAACTCGGCCAAGAGTACAAAGTCCAACAAATTCCTCACTTGCCTTGCAGACAATTTTATGGTCCAGAAAGTAGAAGAGGCAACAAGGGGATCAGCAACTCTTGATCTAATCTTAACAAATGTGGAAGACCTGATCAATACAGTTGAAGTCGTCGGATCCTTAGGGGCAAGTGACCATGTGCTCTTGCAGTTTGCAGTACAAAGGAATGCTGAAACTAAGACAAGTCAAACACACATTCTGGACTTTAAGAGAGCTGACTTCCAAAAAATGAAGGAATTACTGAGCGGCATTCCATGGACGCCAGTATTAAAAAAACAAGGGAGTTAAGGATGGATGGGAGTTTTTCAAAAGTGAAATACTCAAGGCGCAAATGCAAACAGTGCCAACAAAGAAGAAAAATAAGACAAGTGCAAAGAAGCCAGAATGGATGTCCAAAGAACTTCTAACTGAGCTAAAGCTCAAAAGTGACATGCACAAGAAGTGGAAAAGGGGAGAAATCACCAAAGAAGAATTCAAACGTATAGCCAACACCTGCAGGGAAAAGGTTCGCAAGGCTAAAGCGCAAAATGAGCTCAGGCTTGCCAGGGACATAAAAAACAACAAAAAAGGCTTTTTTGCTTACGTTGGTAGAAAAAGGAAGAAAAAGGAGGCGATAGGGCCATTGCAAGGAGAAGATGGGGTGATGGCGACAGGGGACAGGGAAAAGGCAGAACTACTCAATGCCTTCTTTGCCTCTGTCTTCTCACAAAAAGAAAGCCATCTTCAACCTCAGCAACATGGAATGGACGAAGGATTGGGGGAAATCCAACCCCAAATAGGGAAACAAGTTGTCCAGGAACACCTGGCCACTCTAAACAAATTCAAGTCCCCAGGGCCAGATCAGCTACATCCAAGAGTATTGAAGGAACTAGCGGAAGTTATTTCAGAACCACTGGCAATTATCTTCGAGAGTTCTTGGAGAACAGGAGAAGTCCCGGAAGATTGGAGGAGGGCGAATGTGGTCCCTATCTTCAAGAAGGGAAAAAAGAACGACCCAAACAATTACCATCCGGTCAGCCTCACATCGATACCAGGCAAGATTCTGGAAAAGATCATTAAGGAAGTGGTCTGCGAACACTTAGAAACAAATGCGGTCATTGCTAATAGTCAACACGGATTTACCAAAAACAAGTCATGCCAGACTAATCTGATCTCTTTTTTCGATAGAGTTACGAGTTGGGTCGATACAGGGAATGCTGTGGATGTAGCGTACCTGGATTTCAGTAAGGCCTTCGACAAAGTCCCCCACGACCTTCTGGCAAATAAACTAGTAAAATGTGGGCTAGACAAAACTACGGTTAGGTAGATCTGTAATTGGCTAAGCGAACGAACCCAAAGGGTGCTCACCAATGCGTCGTCTTCATCATGGAAAGAAGTGACAAGTGGAGTGCTGCAGGGCTCCGTCCTGGGTCCAGTTCTGTTCAACATCTTTATTAACGACTTAGATGAAGGGTTAGAAGGCACGATCATCAAGTTTGCAGATGACACAAAACTGGGAGGGATAGCCAACACTCCAGAAGACAGGAGCAGAATTCAAAACGATCTTGACAGACTAGAGAGATGGGCCGAAACTAACAAAATGAAGTTCAACAGGGACAAATGCAGGATACTTCACTTCGGCAGAAAATGGGGGACGCCTGGCTTGACAGCAGTGTGTGCGAAAAAGACCTTGGAGTTGTCGTGGACAACAAGTTAAACATGAGCCAACAATGTGATGCGGCAGCTAAAAAAGCCAACGGGATTCTGGCCTGCATCAATAGGGGAATAGCGTCTAGATCCAGGGAAGTTATGCTCCCCCTCTATTCTGCCTTGGTCAGACCACACCTGGAATCACACTGTGTCCAATTCTGGGCACCGCAGTTGAAGGGAGATGTTGACAAGCTGGAAAGCGTCCAGAGGAGGGCGACCAAAATGATTAAGCGTCTGGAGAACAAGCCCTATGAGGAGCGGCTTAAAGAGCTGGGCATGTTTAGCCTGCAGAAGAGAAGGCTGAGAGGAGACATGATAGCCATGTACAAATATGTGAGGGGAAGTCATAGGGAGGAGGGAGCAAGCTTGTTTTCTGCTGCCCTGCAGACTAGGACACGGAACAATGGCTTCAAACTACAGGAAAGGAGATTCCACCTGAACATCAGGAAGAACTTCCTCACTGTGAGGGCTGTTCGACAGTGGAACTCTCTCCCCCGGGCCGTGGTAGAGGCTCCTTCTTTGGAGGCTTTTAAACAGAGGCTGGATGGCCATCTGTCGGGAGTGCTTTGAATGCGATTTCCTGCTTCTTAGCAGGGGGTTGGACTGGATGGCCCATGAGGTCTCTTCCAACTCTACTATTCTATGATTCTATGATTCTATGAGTATAGAAGGGGCCTAAGACACTCTTGCTTATGTCTATTGTTTCATGCCTATCAGGGATGGTAAGGTGACTATAGAAACTTCATATTGCTATACTATACTATATTCTATGCTATACTATATATATATGGAGCCCCTGGTGGCACAGTGGGTTGAACCGCCGAGCTGATGAACTTGCTGATCAAAAGGCTGGCGGTTCGAATCTGGGGAGCAGGGTGAGCTCCCGCTGTTAGCCCCAGCTTCTGCCAACCTAGCAGTTTGAAAACATGCAAATGTGAGTGGATCAATAGGTACTGCTCCAGTGGGAAAGTAACAGTGCTCCATGCAGTCATGCTGGCCACATGACCTTGGAGGTGTCTACGGACAATGCCGGCTCTTCGGCTTAGAAATGGAGATGAGAACCAACCCCCCGATTCGGACACGACTGGACTTAATTTCAGGGGAAAACCTTTATCTTTCTTATATGAGAGTGTAGACTCATATAATCCAGTTCAAAGCAGATAGTGTGGATTATTTGATTTGATAATCTGGATTATATGGCAGTGCAGAAGGGGCCTAAACAAACACAAAATAGTCTATGCAAAAGGGGATCTGTAATGAC
Organism: Anolis carolinensis; assembly: GCF_035594765.1. Taxonomy (NCBI): domain Eukaryota; kingdom Metazoa; phylum Chordata; class Lepidosauria; order Squamata; family Anolidae; genus Anolis; species Anolis carolinensis. The sequence continues at coordinate 152,250 of NW_026943840.1, read as the reverse complement.
CAAATAGCATATAGTGACACCAAAGTCCCCAATATAAAGCTCAACACATTAGCATGAAAATACCATCTGTTCACTTGTTTACTTCTTTTGGAAGAACTTCTCTTCGAACTTGGAACCCCCAAGCTTGCATATATTGGGACTGATATCAGCCTGAGATACTCTGTGTTTGAGAGCAGTTGCTCCTTTTTCATTGTATTTTTCATGCTACTGTGTTGAGCTTTGTATTGGGGACTTTGGTGTCACTATATGCTATTTGGTCATTACAATTCTCCTTTTGCATAGACTATTTTGTGTTTGTTTAGATACCTTGCAAGTATTCTGGGATAGTATTTAGTAGTGTAGAAGGGGCCTCAGTTTGGGAAGGGTTGTCTTCATTAATCCTTGGCCATTTTTACACAAAAGCTTCAAAATGTCCAAGTTTTCTCTCCTCCTTCAACCCCTTCGGGCCCCTTCTACACTGCTATATAAAATCCAGATTATCTGCTTTGAACTGGATTATATGACAGTGTAGACTCATATGATCCAGTTCAAAGCAGATAACGTGGATTATCTGTTTTGATAATCCGGATTATATGGCAGTGTAGAAGGGACCTCAGTCAGTCCATAGATATGCATCTTCTCAACCCACTTTTGCCTTTCTGCAACATAGCTATGGATTTGAAAAGTTACAAAACATAGACCATAGTACAAAATCTTAGCAGTTCTTTTTTTACTCTTTTTTCTACTCCCCCAGTTTTAATATCCAGCACTCATAACCTTTGCATCGCCAAGCTGAATTCCAATTGACTTGACTAAAAAGAAAAAAAAAATCTCCACGCTCCGTGTTGCCTTCCTGACCCTTCCTTTATGGCTCTCCCAATGTGATTAAAGGCTGCCGTAGGGAGGTGCCGTCTTTTGGTTATCGCTCATAGTTTTTCTCAGCACATGCACACAAAGCTTTTAATTGATGTCAAACCCATACGCAGATAATTGATTCAGTGACTAAAGTTGGAGAGAGTAAGTGCAAAGAGAAAAAAAGGAAGGGAAGGATAATTTATTCAACCCACTCGGGCGGAATTGGTGTGTTTATCCATAGCCTGCGATCTGGAGGACAGAATCGGACAGAGAAAGGCCAGGGCTCTTGGGAGACAAGAGTGGGCTTGCTTCAAAACCTTCTGCGGAAATCACAAGGCCATGGCAGAATACGTGCCTTTGCAAATGTTCTTCCTGTTTCCAATGCAAGGTTGGGTTCATTTGCCTGAGAGTCAAACCTACTAAATGTAAGCAGGCTTCTTAGTACTTCTGGGTAGCTAGCTATGCTTTCATGGGAAGAAGTTCAAGGATACGGAAGGAGCACAGAGAACTATCTTTGAACATCCAGGAGAAAAAAGATCACTTTGTCACTTTGCTTGACTAATCTGTTCACTGCAACAATAGCATTTTTTGGCAGCAACGTTGTAACAAGCACGACATAATGGCTTTTTCAAAAGCTTTTACTATTCCCGATGTCTGTTTAATGGGAACCTTGAAGTCCTCCAAATTTTATCATAGTGATTCAGACCCCTGGTCCATATTATTCAGTGGTTGGATATTCCGCCTTCTTGTCTTTCTGCAAAAATACAGTGGCCAAAGGGGACACCATTTAAAACGACACCATCTACAATAACAACAACAGCAAAAAGAGGAATGAAAATGGCAAATACTTTAGGGCAGGAATAGCTACCCTTTCTCAGTCCCCTCCCAACAGAACCCTATAGAACCCTATATAGTTCTAGTGCTCTATGCGTGCTAGAAATGGCATTCTGTCATGGCAGAGCATAGCTCTGAGCATTGCAATGGCGCAATGGGTTAAATCCTTGTGAACTGCTGACCTGAAGGTTGCTGGTTCGAATTTTTGAGATGGGGTGAGCTTCCATCTGTCAGCTCTAGCTTGCAGGGACATGAGAGAAGCCTCCCAATAACACATCCAGGCATCCCCTAGGCAACATCTCTCACACCAGAAGCAACTTCCAGTTTGTTCTCAAGTCACTTCTGATATGATAAAAAATAGCTTAGAAAAGTTTTTTTTTTAAGGGACTGGAAATCACAGAATTCTCACCACTAGTTTGATCACTGGATAATGCCATGTAACACAATTTGAAAAATTTTCTGTTCCTGGTTCGAACATATTATTTCCTGTTTAATTGTGCGGTTCATACTTTGAAAGTAGTTGTTATACTCCAGAAACTTTGTTTTTGTGGCTGTCACAAACTAGATTGAATTGGTTGAGACTAAATAAGGTATTTATTGAAAAACTATAGGAACATGTACTGCAAGATGTCTCACAAAAACAAAGGTTTTGCAGTTTAATCAACTTTTTCCATGGTTTCATGACAGAACCAATTAGGAAATGATATTTATAGCCCAGAAGCAAAAAATGTGTTACATAGTGTATTTTTAAGTCAAAAAGTAGCACTTTCAAGCTCTGTGCTAGAATGCCCTTCTGTAGCACAGATCCCTTCCAGGGCACAGGACATTGACTCTCCTTCTCCATAGAAAACCATGGGATAGAAAGAGGGCTCACCTTAAATGGGATGAGTTCCCCAGAAATGATCTAACAAAACTGCACCTCCAAGACTCCTAGGCATTTGGGCATCCTTATGTGTTATCCATCAGAAGTGCATTCAATGATTGCATACTAAGAAAGGTTTATGCAGCAATTGTCATTGAACTCTCCCAGGAATAATAAAAGGCTGTTTGCAATCTATCTTTGGTACACTTGAGAGTCGGCTACACTATGCAGTCAAGGGCTCTTCTACATACAGGCCATCCCCAAGTGACAAACAAGATCAGGTTTGTTCTTAAGCTGAATCTGTTTATAAGCCTGCAAAGGATCGTTACCTTGACGTGGTGCTGGAGCTTGGGCGTCTCGATGATGCCATGGGCTAAACCGTGAAGGGACACCCAAAACATGAAGGTCATGGCAGAGAGGTCAGACTAAATAGATCCCTGGGGAAGGTAATGGCAACCCACCCCAGTATTCTTGCCATGAAAACTAAATTGACCAGTTTAAGCCAAAACAGGTGCATTTTTGAAAATCCGGCCAAAAAATATTTTAAACTTTGGAATGCATAGGGAAGGGTGAACACCTCTGTGGGGTTTGTTTTGCTGTCTGTGCCTCTGTTCTGAAGATTTCCCCTCACTTTCAGTCTCTGTGATCATTGGATTTTGGGAAATTTAGCTTGTTGTGGAAACAAGGATTGGGGATAATACTTCAGTGGAAGCATATTTTTCCCACAATAATAACTCTTTCAGGAGTGGATTTCCCTTCTGAGGGGCAGATCCCTCTCACTTCCTGATGTTCCCAGTTCTTTACTGTTAGTCATTTGTAAGTTGGATGTTTGTAACTCGGGGACAGCTTGTACTCATTGTGATAGAGTGCTGTCATTCCAGTTATGGCTGACAATCCCTCTCCTCGCTAAAGTTTGCAACCACGCAAAGCATTTCTGAGTATTAGGAAATGGTTTCACAGTAATGCTCCCTGCTGACATGGAGTGCATTGAGAACAGGTAGCTGGAAAGGTCCTTTGGATTCTTGTCACTTGTTTCAAGGAATCCTACAGGGAGACATCTGCAGCAATAATAATTTCCTCAAATTTCTGTTTTAGCACTTGTTTTGGTTGGGGCCCTGCCAGGCTGTCATTGGGTGTCATGTTCATGTAGATGTGAATCTCCAGCGATTAGGATACCAAAGTGCAGTATATGGTATCTTAATGGCTGAACAGGGTGCCTGCTTTCATATCTGAGGATGCTTGGGTGAAATCTGCTAGGAGGCAAAATTAATAAAAACCTGCCTGCCAGTGTTGAGCCTCCCACATTAAAAGCAGCTTCGGCAGATCTGTTCTTCCCTTCAGGAAGTCCATGGCTGCTTAGACTGGATCCACACTAGCATATAATGCATTATACCGAGTCTACACTGCCACATAATCAAGTTCAGGGCAGTTTAACTCCATTGTATGACAGTATAGATATAGCCGCAGATAAATTCCTCCATACATGTATGTGTGATACTGCTAATGAAGGTCTGTTCTGACTCACCATTTCCAAAACAAGAAATGAAGAGACAGAACAATTTTTGGAAGACTCCTACTTCTGAAAATGCACTACAGAAGCAAAGGAGCGAGGGTCTGGCTCTATTTGTGATCAGTAATAATTCCAAAAGGCCCAGGATTCTCAGCCATGAGGAAGAGAATATCACAAAATGAGTTTTCTAAACAAAGCTCTTTAGATATCATCCCTGCACCTAGTAACGTCTTCTAAAGCAACCCAAAGGGTTTTCTTTCATTAGAAACAAGGACTAAAAAGCCTGTATTTGCATGTCAGCAGTTCATCAGTTATGGAAGTGTTATAGATCTCTTTGGGAAGGTATTGCTCTTGAAAATGTCAATAGTGCAACAAACACTTCGCCTCTGTTTTGGATGAATCACTTTGGCAGCTTCCAGCTACAGAAAGTGGCATATTTGGACTATGACTCCCAGTATAAATGCCCTGGTTCTGGGAATTGTACTCTAAACAAATAACTTTTCCAGGCCATATTAGCTGCTCCTTATGGCAGGAGGTTGTTTGTGTGATATTCCACTCCCAATTGTCCACTAGATTCAATACTGTCTATACCGGGCATGGGCAAACTTTGGTCCTCCTTCCAGGTGTTTTGAACTTCAACTCCCACAATTCCTAACAGCCTACCGGAGGGAGGACCAAAGTTTGCCCATGCCTGGTCTATATAGTGTCTCTCCAGATTCCCCCCCATCCCAGCCACACTGGCCGATCTAGGTCACCAAATGTACCTCTTTTACTTTCCACAAATAAATGAAAGATGATCCTACACTTAGTGCACAGCGATGTCTTTCATTTCCTACGCGTCTTTGCAAATGACAGATCCTAGAGTCCGGCTCTCCTGCCCTATTACAATTTGCATTGCTGCTAAACAGAGCAGCTTAGCCAAAAAGCAGAAGCGCCATTTCCAGCAGCCATCAAACTCAGGCTATCAGATGCAGAGGATTAAGCCACAAAGAGATGAATAATATTACAGCGCTCGCATCCTGCTGGTGGACTTTTTGAAGAGCGGATGTTGAGCTGGAAGGACTGCAGCTCTGAAACCGCTTCCCATTTCTCAGGCTGCTCAAGAAGAAGGTCCAGTTCACAGCATGGTTCTGTCGGTGGGAGTTTTCTGCATCTTTTGTTGGTGATAGTCCTGTAGATGCTGCTATCATCAGATCGCTTTGTCGGTGTAGAAGGGCTCCAACAGGTCTTTCATTCAATGCTGGCAATCCTAATGAGTCCTTAATTAAGTGCTTTGTCCGGAGATATTAGCGAGAGAATGGTCTCTTTGCTGGTGATTCTTGATGCTGGATGCAAAACACTCAGTTTGCAGGAACCTGGATCCACTTAGGTATCTTTAACAAATAAAAAAATACCTCCTATCCCATCACTGTTTTGATATTCAAGCTAGTGCACCAGCAGGGAAAGATCCGTTCATTTCATTCCAGTGATGAGACGATCAAACACAGACCAGACAGACTTTTTTGCAAGAAGGCCAAAAACCAGCGCTGCAGACAAATATCATGAGAGATGATGTAAGACAGGAAAAGAGCCAGAAAAACCCCCTAAATGGAAGCAACAGCAATCAGACTCTTAGTAATAGCAAAATAATATACCGTATTTTTCGCTTTATAAGACGCACCTGGTGATAAGACGCACCTAGTTACCTAGTTTTCAGAGGAAGAAAGTCATTCTTGCAGTAGAGCTTCCCTTCGCGGGAGAAGCACTTCTCGGCGAGGTTGCACTTGCACTCGCAGCACTGGACGCACTTGATGTGCCAGGCCCGGTCGAGGACGTTGAGGAGGAAGCGGTCGAGGATGGGCCGCTTGCAGCCGGCGCAGTGCACCATATCTTGGCCGCGCGGAGGGCGCCTGCCTCTTCCTCCTCCTCCTCCTCCTCGCCACCGCCGCCTGGGAGAGCAGGCTCCGGGCGGGTCCGACGGCGGGCACGGCGCCTCCTCCTCCTCCTCCTCCTCCTCCTCCTCCTCCTTGGGCCCTCCTGCCTCGTCCTTCTCCTCCTCCGGGCCTCTCTTTCGGGCCACCCAGCGCACCTTTCATGCTGGACCCATCGCCCCAGCTTTTGTGTCGCGGGCGGCTCCGACTCATTCGCACAGCCTGCTTTCAGAGGGCCGTGACGTAGGGGCCTCTGAAAGGGATGTACAGACAGTGGCGTCTAAAGGGTTATCACTGCTGGCAGCTACTACAGGGGCCTGGTCGTGTATGACAGCCGGGCTCCTGTAGTGTTCGTGAGGCGCGGCGGCATTGCGGACCTGCTGTTCTGTTCTGCGGGGAGAGGTTGGCGTGTGGTGACAGTGGTGGCCGGGGAGCAGGATCGCGCTGCTGCTACTGCTGCTGCTCTTCAACAGTGTCATCGGCAGCAGCGAGATCGCGCTCCCCAGGTCACCCAGGTAACCACACAACCCCTCTAGCTCCGCCCACGTGAGGTCATATTGCGTTTATAAGACGCACTGACTTTTTCCCTCTATTTTGGGGGGGGAAAAGTGCGTCTTATAAAGCGAAAAATACGGTACTAATTGTTCATTACTTGGTGCCTTTTGTCTACACCATGACATCTCCTGCATGAGGTGCTCACCTTGCCCTGACATTTGAGACACAGAGTAATTTAGGCAGAGGAAAAAATCTGAAAACAGAGGCAACTGGGTTTCCGAAGCTTCCTAAAAGAAATTCTCAGAAACTGTATTCTCATAACAGTCATTCTTCTGCAAAGAGTGCCTAAAACAGGAGTCCACAAACTAAGGATGAAACCCTCCAAGACCTCCCACCCTAAACATTAGACTTAGGATCACCATAAGTCTGAAACGCCTTGAAAGCACACAACAACAACAACAACAACAACAATCCTATTCCACTTGACTCTCTCAGCAGCCAAAAGTATTCATTTCCCATTGAAATACCGGTTTTTATCTCCATAGTCCAAAGCTTTTGCTGTCTGATTTGTAACTCACTGTCATTCATTTGAAGCAGCACAGGTTTTAGTCTTGAAGAGGAGGATTCCTTATGGTAAAACTAATCCTCATAATGGTCAAATTATCTTTATTCCCTTGCCCAACACATTTTAAATGGGAAGCAAGTTAGCACCTGGGTGCCAAGGGTCTCATAGGAAACCCTATATTTTTCTCCAGTCACCAGTCCAGTGATAGGAGATGCTATAGTCAATGGAGTTGCTAGCTAGTAGCCACTCTTAGTAACTGACTTCAATTCTAATGTCAGAATGGGATTTAGTAAACAGAACCATTAACAGATCAAATTAAGAATTTTGTATATCTAGCTGTTCCACTAGATTGCTGCAAAATCATCAGATGACTGGAGTCCTGGGTGGTGCAATGGGTTAAACTGCTGACTGACAGGCCGGTGGTTCGAATCAGGGGACAGTAAGGTGAGCTCCCTCTGTTAGCTCCTGGTCTCTTACTAGTCTCCTCCTTTGGAGGTCTTTAAACAGAGGCTGGCGACCATCGGGGTGGGTCTTCCTGCCTGGCAGAATGGGGTCAAACTGGATGGTTTTTGGGGGTCCCTTCCAGTGCTATGATCCTAGTTATGACTGCATCAATAGAGTTGGTGTGCTGCGGCCAGATACCAAATTGGATGTTCACATGGAACTGCGTATCACCTCCGACAACCCTGCCATTTATTTCAAGAACAAACAGTTTTCTGAACAGAACCTGGTAGGAATAGGGCTGCCCTTCTTAGATCCTGTGGGAAGAGGAAAAGCAGCAATTAATGCACAGCACACTGGCTGCACAGCAAGCCTTCGATTGGGGTTGTGAACTCCATCGCTTGTAGCACAGGGGAAATAAAGCGGCCACTTTTACCTATGGGGCATCACGTTGATAGACATTACAGGGAATGCTAACTTAGCACTGTACAAATGCGTGGCTTTTGGAGCAGTTGCCATCATCCATTGTGGGTTGCTGATGCCAGTCTGCCTCCATGAATGCTCTGTTGCATTGAGGTCCTCCAGCGAGAGGTCTGTTTCACCAGTGATCCTTATGGTGTAAGTAAGGACTAATGGTTGTTATGCCTCCAAATTAAATATATATGAGATGTGATGGGGCAGGAATAATAGGTTTAGTGGTGGGAAGGCTCAAAGCTCAGATGGTTGAGAACATGCTTTGCATTGCAATAGTCCTCACTGGACAACACACATTTTGGTGCCTCTAATGCAGGCATGGGCAAACTTTGTCTGAAAAATGTACACCATGATAAAGGTTCAAACCATAGAACACAATATGTATATTAGAGCATCATATACATAATAATGTTAACAATAATACAACTAATAATACAAATAATACAAATAATAAGATTTATAGACTGCAATCATCCAGATTTAAATGCTACGCAGAGCAGTTTTCAATATAAAACATATATCAGACATATATCAACAATATCAACAAGACTCCAACTGTGTAGCATTTAAATCTGGATGATTGCAGTCTATAAATCTTATTATTTGTATTATTAGTTGTATTATTGTTAACATTATTATGTATATGATGCTCTAATATACATATTGTGTTCTATGGTTTGAACCTTTATCGTGGTGTACATTTTTCAGATATTGTTTAGAATAGACAGCTGTGTTTAGTTATTATTATGGGCAAACTTTGGCCATCCAGGTATTTGGACTTCAACTTCCATAATTGTTAGGGATTGTGAGAGTTGAAATCCAAAATACCTGGAGGGCCGAGGTTTGCCCATGTCTGCTCTAATGTTAGCCCTATTTCTGGGTCTGTTTGACTTGCTGGTTCAAAAAATGGCACTAGTTTTTCCCCATCAACTCTAGTTTTTGTGATTTTGAACATAAGCCATATACTAGTCGCTTGTAGAAAACCATGATAACGATACCCAAGAAACTAGAGCTGATACAGTGTATGATCCAACGCAATTGTCCGAATCAGGGCCCCAAATGGCCATATCTACACTGCCATATAACACAGTTTGAAACTGCATTATATGGCATCATAGAAAGGGCTCTCTTTCAATCTGTCTCTCTGGACTTTGTACAAACAAAGCAAAACCCTCTTGGAAAAAAATCCTAGTCTGATAGCATCAGATCTCATTTAAACTCTGATGCTAAGCAGGGTCATTCTGGTTAGGACTTGGATTGCAAAGGACTACCAGATACTGGGATGCTTTGAGTTTCTGAGCTGTATGCCATGTTCCAGAAGCATTCTCTCCTGATGTTTCGCCCACATCTATGGCAGGCATCCTCAGAGGTTGATGAAGGTCTGTTGGAAACAAAGTAAGTGAGGTTTATATATCTGTGGGAATGTCCAGGTTAGGAGAATGAACTTGTCTGTTTGAGGCAAGTGTAAATGTTGCAATTGGCCATTTTGATTAGCATTGAATCACCTTGTAACTTCAAAGCCTCTGGCTGCTTCCTGCCTGGGGGAATCTTTGTTGGAATATGTTAGCTGGCTCTGATTTTTTCTGTCTGGAATTCTCCTGTTTTTTGAGTGTTACTCTTTATTTATTGTCCTGATTTTAGACTTAAAAATACTGGTAGCCATATTTTTCATGGTTTCACCCTTTTTGTTAAAATTATCCGTATGCTTGTGGATTTCAATGGTTTCTCTGGTGTTTGTCCGAGTGGTGCAGCATTTCTGTGTTTTCTAATAATATGTTGTGTCCAGGTTGGTTCATCAGATCTTCTTGGAGCCTCCGGTGGTGCAATGGGTTAAACCCTTGTGTCGGCAGGATTGCTAACCTGAAGGTTGGGTTGCTGACCTGAAGGCTGCTGGTTTGAATACAACCCGGGGAGAGTACGGATGAGCTCCCTCTGTCAGCTCCAGCTCCCCATATGGGGACATAAGAAAAGCCTTCCACAGGATGGTAAAATATCAAAAACATTCAGGTGTCCCCTGGGCAATGTCCTTGCAGGCGGCCAATTATCTCACAGCAGAAGCAACTTGCAGTTTCTCACGTCGCTCCTGACACAGAAAAAAAAAATCAGGTGCTCTGCTATGACTGACGTCTCTGGTTGAATTAGTCTGCAGTGCCTTTCATGTTTCTTGATTTTCCACAAATATATAAACCTCACTTGCCTAGTTTCCAACAGACCTCACATCCTCTGAGAATGCTTGCCATAGATGTGGGTGAAATGTCAGGAGAGAATGCTTCGGGAACATGGCCATACAGCCCGGAAAACACACAACAATCCTGTGATTCCGGCCATGAAAGCCTTTGACAACACATTCTTTGCTCTATTTCAGAGGAAGACAATGGCAAAGCATCTCTGAATATTCCTTGCTTAAGAAAACCCTGTGAAATGCATGGGATCACCATGAGTTGACAGGCAGCTTAAAAGCACTTACGTACACATTGGGCACATCCAGTGAGACAATATAGAATTTAACATATCGGTAGGAAGCGTTATTTCAAAATCTCTTTTTTTTAATTCAACTGTTATTCAGCAATATACAATACAGTTTTTATAAACAAATGTCTTACCTTGTTTCCAATCTTTTCTGTTTTTTATTTAAAAATAAATATTATCGACAGTGAATATTCATCATGATACGATGTGCCTTTGTTTAAAACCAATGTTTTCAAAAGAAATAATTTAATTTTAAAAAAAGAAGAAGAAGAAGAGAGAAGAGCGGGAAGGGGAGAGGAAATAATAATCATCATCATCATAAAAATAAAAAGCCTAACCACAATAATCTACTAAAAATAGTGCTCTTCTGTGGAAGAGCTTTGTCTCCCCGCCCTGACATCTTTACATATCATCATAAAAGCAACTGTTCAACAGTTCGTGCAAAATTAATCGTTGGTGGAAAGGTGTCAGAAAAGGAAGAAACTGTGGGAAAAGTAAAGGAGAAAAATAATAGCTACCTTGTGTGGAATAGGGCATTAATACCATAGAATCTGGAAACTAGATGCATTGTTTCAGGTGGCTGACCTTTGCTTAATGTCCCCAAAAATATGCTTTACCCCTCCCCATAGAATGTGTCATGCTTCTTCTCCAGTCTTTCTTTCTCTCTCTCTCTCGCTCTCTCATTCTGTCCGGCTTCAAGATTATAGTTCTCGTTGAGGGTTCTTTTCTCTTTTTCCGCTTGGTTTTTAAATAGATTCCTTTTTCGTTTGGCTGAGGATTTATTGGATAAAGAAGTCCATCAGTGGTTTAATAATAAGTGTACAAGCTTATGCAACATTAACAGGAATGAACAGAGGACTGGATCTGTAGCATAAATAGGTTCTGTACCTGGAAGAGAGAAAGAGGTTTCATCTTTTACAGCGGTTCAGAAAACTTGGCACATACACAACACATTTTGTTGTAATCTTGGGCCCCATCTCCATTGCCATACACCCCACCCGCAGTTAAGCAAAGCTTAGGGTACCGAGGGGGGGGGGCAGTTTGAATGACCCCATGAAGGACCTCATGTTTCCAATGGGTGCGGGAATTGGCTTTGGGATGGTACCATGTAAATACCGTATATACTCGAGTATAAGCCAACCCGAATATAAGCCGAGGCACCTAATTTTACCTAAAAAAACTGGGATAACTTATTGACTTGAGTATAAGCCGAGGGTGGGAAATGCAGCAGCTACAGGTAAATTTCAAAATAAAAATAGATACCAATAAAATTTCATTAATTGAGGTTAATGTAGGTTAATGTTTTTAAATATTTACCGTACTTCAAAAAAACACAACAATAAACGATATAAGTGGAAAAGTAGGGGCAAGAAAAACAATATGGTATCAACAATAATCTTATAATAATAATAATAAATCTTCATTTGGATCCCACCCTATCTCCCCATGGGGACTCAGGCCGGTTTCCAACATAATAACAGGCAAACATTCAATGCCTACATAAACAATGCCGAGCTAGATATAGATCTATAATTATAGATACTAATTTCACATATGCATTTCCCCCTGAAACATTTGCAAATCCCCTCTCTCTCTATGTGTGTGTGTGTGTGTGCACGCATTTTCCCTATAGCCCCAGCTCCTACCAACCTAGCAGTTCAAAAACATGCAAATGTGAGTAGATCAATAGGTACTGCTCCGGTGGGAAGGTAACGGCGCTCCATGCAGTCATGCCAGCCACATGACCTTGGAGGTGTCTATGGACAACACCAGCTCTTTGGCTTAGAAATGGAGAAATGAGTCACGACTGGACTTAACGTCAGGGGAAACCTTTACCTTTACACACACACACACACACACATATATATATATACATATCTATCTAGACATGTCTATATATATTTGTGTGTTCATTTCCCCCCTGTAATATTTGCAAGCCCTATATATAGGTAGGTAAGAATATATTCATATCTATCCAGACATCTCTCTTTATATAGATAATTATATCTATATAGAATTTGCAGAGACTTGCAAACATATGAGGGTAAATTCATATATAAAAATAATGTATATGTATGGCTACAGATACACAGGTACATGGATTTATATGTATAAAGGATTTGCAAAGACCTGCAAACATATGAGGGGAAAATTCATATATAAAATTAATGTATATAGATAGATACAAATATAAAGGTACATAGAGATTGCAAAAGCTTGCAAGGGGTTAATGCCTATATATCTTTTAACAAATATTTCAAGGGAAAATGCTTTCATAAGATTAATAAATATATTTTTTTCTTCTTCCTGACTTGCAAGGGCATCTTTCTCTTTTCAAAACATTCCCTTGATTAAGAGCGAGGGAGACTTTGCAAAAGAAAACACACTGATAAGGGAGAAGAGAGAAATAGATCACGTATTGCAAGCAACAACCTGCAGGCTCCGTTGCCGGCCTTGACCTTGACCCCATTATATCAGCTGAAAAACTCGGCTTATCTTCGAGTATATATGGTAGGTTTCCTTGAGTCGTTAATAAGATACTGCATTTTATTGTCCATTTCAACTGTGAAATTACCTTTCCCCATTTCGGCACTTTCTGCACTTTGCCTGGGATCTATGAACTAGTCTCCAGTTTTTAACACTGTATGCTTCATGTTGATTTTAATGATTGTTTTTACTGATGTTGATATTGGGTTAATTGTGCTTTTGTTTTGTTATTGATATTTGATTGTTGTATCGGGCAAGGCCCCATGTAAGCCGCCCTGAGTCCCTTCGGGGAGATGGGGCGGGGTATAAAAATAAAGTTATTATTATTATTATTATTATTATTATTATTATTATTATTATTATTATTATTCCAAGGTATGATAAAGGTTAAATAGTCATTGTAGGCACCGCGAAGGGTGGATTCCTACAAAAGTCCCTATAAGTTTCATAAAATGGGAACTATCCTTGGGGCTGGATTGAGGGTTCTTAAAAAACCCTGCGGTTTGGTAAAGAGCACCGTCAGGATGACCGTCCAACTATGATCGGTCGACAGGTGCAGCCAAAGAATTTTGGTTGGCCATCGGGATCCTTGGTGCCCGCATGTCCTTGGAGGTGTTTAGAGGGAGTGACATCTGGCCCAGGGACAAGGCTCACTAGTTGACCATTCACCCATGAGTTTCATTTTATGTGTTTACAGATGTTCCCTTTGCAGGTTATTAAGAGTTCTTTCAATAAATAGGTCAGAAAATGGCCCTTTAGATCCATTTCCTTGTGTCTGGTCTCTTTATTTCATGGTGGGAGTTCAAAAAATTCCTGGAGGGTCGCACCTAGTTGGGAGACACCTAGTCGGACCCCTGGCCTTTGACCTGTGGGGTCCCGCAAGGTTCCATTCTATCTCCCATGCTTTTCAACATCTACATGAAACCGCTGGGTGAGGTCAACTGGAGTTTTGGAGTTCAGTGCCATCTCTATGTAGACGACACTCTATTACTCTTTTCCACCTAACTCCAAGGAAGCCTCCTGGATCCTGGGTCAGTGCCTGGCCGCTGTGATGGACTAGAGGAGGGCTAACAAGATGAAGCTTAATCCAGACAAGACAGAGGTCCTCCTGGTCAGTCTGAGGGTAGATATAGGGTGGCTACTAGAGTAGGGCCCTAATCCTGTTTCATCTGTTTCTTTTGTGGTTTTGTACTGTTCTGTCTATTCAGATTGCACGGAATGGCACTACCCCATGGGAACAAAGAAACAGTGAAATGAATTAAAAAAAAGAAATGGTAGCCATTTGGTTGGCTGATTTTTGGCGCTTGGCTGTAGGTTCTGGCTTAGAAGAACCAGATCTGGGGACAAAGGGTGCATCTACACCAGCGGTTCGCAAACTTATTTGGCCTACCACCCCCTTTCCAGAAAAAATATTACTCAGCACCCCCGGGAAATTAATTTTTAAATTTTTAAAATAGTAATTAAACAGAAAGATATATGTATTAATGCATATGGTAAATGCACCTGTGGCCATCACCGCCCCCTTGATCACGGCAGCGCCCACCAGGGGGCAGTAGCGCCCACTTTGGGAATCACTGATCTACACTGTAGAACAGATGCAGTTTGACACCACTTTTAATTTTTATGGCTCAATGCTTTATTCCTCCATGAAGGAAAAACTCAATTAAAGCCCACCCAATAGATGGTCACCCAGCCTTTGCTTTAGCTTAGCAGGCTAATCGCCAAGCTGTCAGCTGCAGTAAGTCTTGCCAACTGAAAGGTTGTCAGTTCAAAGCCTGGGTCGGGGTGAGCACCAGCTATTCAGCCCAGCTTCTGCCCACTTAGCAGATCGAAAACAGTTATGTAAGTAGATAAATAGGTACCACGTAAAAGTGGGGAGGTATTAAAATAAGACATTGCGATAAAAAAGGAGAAAAAGTTTATAAACACTCTTCAGCAGGGAAGATGGAGAGACAGCACCCCTGTGGCTGGAATTAAGCACAGACGCCGAAAAAGGACGCCAAAAGATGGAAAGCCTATATACATGCCGCTATTTGTCTGTCTATCTGCCCTGACTTTGTCTAATCGGCATTGAATGTTTGCCGTATATGTGTTCTGTGATCCGCTCTGAGTCCCCTTCGGGGTGAGAAGGGTGGAATATAAATACTGCAAATAAATAAATAAATAAATAAATACTATGGAACCAGCTTCCTATGGAAGAGAAGTCTAAAGACCTTGTAAAACTACAACCCACATAATTCCTTAGCATCACACAGAATTTCCTAACTTCCACGTATTGTCAATGCTTTTTTGGCTTTCTATATACAAAATGGTGGAAGGCTACTGCTTTGTCTTAGGCTGGATCTACACCACTTTAGGATCTGATCCCAGATGATCTGGTTATCCCAGATTATATGACAGTGTAGACTCATACAATCCAGTTCAAAGCAGACAATCTGGGATCAGATCCTGGGATATAGGGTCATATAATTCAGATCACCAAAGCAGATAATATACATTATCTGCTTTCAACCAGATTATATGAGTTTAAACAGCCATATAATCCAGTTCAAAGCAGATAATCTTGATTTTATATGGCAGTGTAAATCCAGCCTTAGGCAGAACAATTCTTTGGGATGGGCCTGATAAAGAGATAGAGAGAGTGCAGTTTCCACCAGTGTGTCCAAATTCCAGGGTTGGTAAAATGGTAATTAGATTAAATTCAGACATACACACACACACACACACACACATAAATATATATATATACATGCACGCACGCACATACATACATTTAGGAATAAACAGATTCAATACACTTCTAAAAAGAAAAGAAAATCATAGAAACAAAACCCAAAATTGATACTTAAAATTCAACTCAATTGCAAGACGTGGTTCTTGTTCTTCAACCCAAACATCCTAGGATTTCAACTTTGTATAAAGAGCACTGCTATATAATTCCCGATAATGCAATGTAGACGGAAGCCTGATTATCAAATCATCCGCTATCTGGATCAGGGCACTGCGCTGGCCATGAAATCAGCTTATATCCTGGCATAATACTAATTGAAGCTGATATATACACTTTAATCTGGAGTATGGTTTTTTGACAGATGATGGATCTCATCCACTCTATTACTCAAAAGGAAGATGAAAGGCGCCATGGCTTGTTTCCAGGATTCCTGGATCAATAGGGTGCAAACCAATTTTGCTTTTTGGCCACAAGCAGCAAAATTCACCTTGACACTTCTTCAATGTGTACCATAGAACTGGGGGTGGGAGGTGGGAAATACTACATTGGCTATGAAATATGCAAACCCCGATGTAAAGAACATGAGATCATAGAGGGAAAGGAACATACAAGCAGGGTCTTGGTCACAATTTATGAGAGAAACCTAAGGCAACTCAATCACGTCCACCTCCACATCACAAATAAAAAAGGAAACTGCATAGGAGTTTGAAGTCTCTACTACTACTACTACTACTACTACAACAACAACAACAACAACAACAACAACAATAATAACTTTATTTTTATACCCCGCCCCATCTCCCCGAAGGGACTCGGGGCGGCTCACATGGGGCCATGCCCGATACAACAATCAAACAATCAAAAACCAATCACAAAGCCATAACACAATTAACCCAATAAAATCATCAACAGCAATAAAAACAATAATTAAAATGAGCATGAATCATGCAATATTAAAATCAGGGGACTAAATTCATAGATCCCAGGCAAAGTGCAGAAAATACCAAAATGGAGACAGGGAATTTCACAGTTAAAATGGACAATAAAGTGCATTGTAATAATGGTAAAACATCAGGAATGGGGCAATTATAGAATGGGCAGACAGGTCAATCCAACAACAATTAAATGTTTACACTTTATTTATATTCTGCTCCTCTTCCCTAGGGGACTCAAAGCAGATTGCAGCATTTACATACATAGGCAAACATTCAATGCCTTTACAATCACATGAGACACACAAACCAAGGCAAGGCTTCTCCTTTCATCGGGTGGCATCAACTCTGCCTAGCCACAACAATTCTAGTGATATTCAAATTGAGTTGTGAGTTTTCTGGGCTGTATGTCCATGTTCCAGATGAACATGGCCATACAGCCCAGAATATTCACAGCAACCCAGTGATTCCAGCCATCAAAGCCTGCGACAACACAAGATTCAAATTATTTTCTGGTTCTACTGGGGATTCTTGGTATTCTCGATTGGTCGCCCATCCAATTATATTACATAGCACGATTTTTGTTACTGGGTTATAAATGTCATTTACTAATTGATTCTATCATAAAAAACATGGGAAAGGTTTATCAAACTGCAAATACTTTGCTTTTTGCAGGAGGGACGTCCTGCAGCACATTTTACTCTAGCTTTTCAATGACTATTTCATAACTGAATCTCAATTAATTCAACCTACTTTGTGGCAGCCACAAAAACAAAGTTTATGGAGTAGTACCACTACTTTCAAAGCAAGTAGTGTTATCTAGCTCCGGCACAGTCTGGCTTCAGGTACCGAGACAGCCTTGGTCGCCTTAGTCGATGATCTTAGCCGGGAACTGGACAGAGGGAGTGAGTCCCTGCTGGTTCTGCTGGACCTCTCAGTGGCCTTTGATACCGTCGATCACGGTATCCTTCTGGGACGCCTCGCCAGGATGGGGCTCGGAGGTACTGTTCTGCAGTGGCTCCGATCCTTCCTGGAGGGTCGTTCCCAGATGGTGTCATTGGGGGACACCTGCTCGACCCCACAACCATTGTGGGGTCCCACAGGGTTCAGTACTGTCCCCCATGTTGTTCAACATATACATGAAGCCGCTGGGAGAGATCATCCGGAGTTTCGGGGTGAGGTGTCATCTGTACGCAGTTGATTTCCAGCTCTGTCACTCCTTCCCACCTGTCACTAAGGAGGCTTTTCAGGTCCTGAACCGGTGTCTGGCTGCTGTATCGGACTGGATGAGGGCGAACAAATTGAAACTTAATCCAGACAAGACAGAGGTCCTCCTGGTTAGTCGTAGGGCCGAACAGGGAATAGGGTTACAGCCTGTGTTGGACGGGGTCGCACTCCCCCTGAAGACACAGGTTCGCAGTCTGGGGGTTCTCCTGGACTCATCGCTGAGCCTGGAGCCCCAGGTCTCGGCGGCGGCCAGGGGAGCCTTTGCACAACTCAGACTTGTGCGCCAGCTGTGCCCGTTCCTTGGGAGGTCTGACTTGGCCACGGTGGTCCACGCTCTGGTTACATCCCGTCTGGACTACTGCAACGCTCTCTACATGGGGTTGCCTTTGAAGACGGCCTGGAAGCTCCAACTAGTATAACGGGTGGCAGCCAGATTAATAACCAGGGCAGCTTATAGGGAGCGCACCACCCCCCTGTTAAGCCAGCTCCACTGGCTGCCGATATGCTACTGAGCCCAATTCAAAGTGCTGGTTTTGACTTATAAAGCCCTAAACAGTTCTGGCCCAATCTACTTCTCTGAACGTATCTCCTCCTATGAGCCAGGAAGATCCCTAAGGTCATCTGGAGAGGCCCTGCTCTCGGTCCCACCTGCCTCACAAGCGTGGCTGGTGGGAACGAGGGGCAGGGCCTTCTCGGTGGTGGCTCCCTGGCTGTGGAACACCCTCCCCAAAGATATACGGCAAGCCCCAACCCTTTTGAGTTTTAGAAAAGCCTTAAAAACATGGCTATGTGCTCAGGCTTTTAATGAATAAACAACAAAGATGACCCAGACTGATGTATGGATAAAGCACAAGAATATTGGATGAACAGATTTTAACCATATGTTTTATATTTTATACTGTATTTAACTATTTGTAATAGATTTTATATGCTGTTTGTTTTTAATGATGTGTCGGCATTGAATTGTTGCCAATTGTACCTCGCCCTGAGTCCCTTCAGGTGAGAAGGGCAGGATAGAAATATTGGAAATAAATAAATAAATAAATAAATAAGGACCACACAATTAAACGGAAAATAACACTTTCAAACCAGGAACATATTTTTTTCAAATTTTGTTACACAGTGTTATTAAAGAGTTCCAACACTTCTGAAACCAGGCAAGGTTGGATATATTGGGTAATATGTGAATATTGAAAGGCTTTAAAGGTGGGTCAGAAGAGGCTGGAAACATGGAGAATACAGCTATCCATGGCTTCTCTCCATGGTGCCTAAAGGCTACTTTGAAGTCAAAAGATACCATGACCCAATATATCAGCTAATGAAGAACATGTGTAGTTGAAAGATAAAATATTATGCTTAAGAGATTCACAAGAACCATCTCTATTTTGTCTGTTTTTGGAACTAAGACATTGGGTAGGATAGATTGCTGGCCTGATCCAAAAGTAATGTTCTTATGAACCTGGCATTTGTACTAAAGGAGCACCAGGTAGTAGGCACCAGTAAAAAGCACCAGCTTGTTGTTGTTGTTTGTTGTTGTTGTTATTATTATTATTATTGACACAAAGACAGAGTATGACACAGCAAATGAGTTGTATATGCTGGATTTCATATCAAAAAATCACAAGTTGAACACTTCTCAAGTGTTTAGGACTGTGTGATGCATTTTCATATGATGCGTGCAGATCCCAGTAAGGTGGCCTTTTGCAGTTGACAGATCGTGATGATGATGATGATGATTATTATTATTAGAGTTGTGTGTGGAATCAGTTTTTCCCGTTTCCTTCGTTTCTTTTATTTCTTTCAGTACTTTGGAAGCATGTAACAGGAACCCCTCTCCTGGTACAAAAACAAGCTTGCCACAGAAGCAAGCGGGAGCCGATTCTGCCTCCAAGCCTGCTTTTCGGCATCACAATTTAATCTTTTTTATTAATCCCCCAGCAAACAAAACGTAAAACCTCATTCCCTGGAAACTACTCTCCTCATCCAGAAGGTCATCACTCTTCCTTACGTGGAAGTGGAAGCCTCCTTAAAATGTCTCAGAATGGAAATAGTGTGTGGCCGGCTGATGTGGTGTAGCCCGGGAGAGAAAGTGCGGGTGCCTGCCAGTACCACTTGCAGCCAAGCAACTCCTCCAGAGTAATAATTTCTTACTCTAGGGGAGGTGCTCAGCTGTAGGCACTGGCAGACGTGCACATTTTCTGGGCCTGCAAGCCACACACACATTCTTTTTCCAAAGAGAGTGCGTGTGTGGTGTGCAGGCCCAGAAACTGTGCATGCCTGCCAGTGCCCACAGCTGAGCACCTCCTTTAGAGTAGAAAGAAACAACAGGTAAGAAGACGACTCCTTAAAGCATGTGGGAAGGGGAGCCTGGGAAGCCCCATCCGCCCAATAATAGGCCAATAGAAAACAGATCTTTTGGCACCCCAGATCGAAAACAGATACCTGCCCTCCTTATTTTGGGAGGCTCCCAAAAAATGGATTGGGGACCCCACTGAAAGCAGGGACATGAAACAGGTCAAAGTTACCCCAAAGGTACAATCCTTATTATTATTATTATTATTATTATTATTATTATTATTATTGACACAACGACATTGTATGACACAGCAAACAAGATAGATATGCTGGATTTCGTATCACAAAATCACAAGTCGAACACTTCCCAAGTGTCTAGGACTGTGTGATGTATTTTTGGATGATGCGTGCAGATCCCAGTAGGGTGGCCTTTTGCAGTTGGCAGATCGTGATTTTGTCAATGTGTATTGTTTCCAACTGCCGGCTGAGAACATCTACTGGAATGTTTGGGCACCATCTAACAGTTTATTA
Organism: Anolis carolinensis; assembly: GCF_035594765.1. Lineage (NCBI taxonomy): Eukaryota > Metazoa > Chordata > Lepidosauria > Squamata > Anolidae > Anolis > Anolis carolinensis. The sequence goes on along the minus strand of NW_026943840.1, from coordinate 131,653 downwards.
TTATTTCTGAACTATAACTTCCATGCTTTCTGGTGAGTATTGGAAACTGTAGCCTAGAAAAGAAGCCTCTTTTTCTCTGGGTTTATTATCTGACACCAGAGGATGGCTGTTTCATATACAGTAGAGTCTCACTTATCCGACTTCCGCTTATCCGACACTCCGTATTATCCGACGCCATCTAGTGGTCAATTGGAAACATTGCATCCTTCACTCAATCCAAGGTGAGAGCTGTGGCTCTTTCCCTTTCGAAAAAACTGGAAGGATGAAAGCGCATCTCGGAAGAGAAGGGAGGGAAGGGGGGGTGAATAATCCCATGGGGGGCCATTTATATGCGAGGGAGGGAGGGAGGGAGGAGGGGGAAAAAAGGAAACGCATGGCTCTCCCTCCCTCTTTCTCTTGGTGCAGGCTCCAAGCCGGCCTTGTTTCCAAATCAATGGCTCGTGATTGGAAGGAAAGAATGGGGAGGGAGAGAAGCCAAAGCAGAGGGCCCGGGCTTGGGAAAGGGCCGCAGGCAAGGCCAAGTCAGGGCTGGCGAGTGGGGCGGGGGCTGGCTGCCTTCTGTCATCTCCTTACCTGGGTGGGTGAGCGGAGGACCCCCCTTTCCTCCTGCACACACACACACACATTTTGCTCCAGATCCCCCCCCTCTCTCTCCTTCCTTTTTCTCCCCCACGCACTCTCTCTTCCTCCTCCTCCTCCTCCCTCTTCTCCCTCTTTTACCCCTGTCAGCCTTGCAGCAACTTGCACTTCTGGCTTCCTCCTCCTCCTCCTCTTTTAACCCAAGCAAGAATCTTTAGAGGCATAGCACCCTAAAAACACAAGAGACCCCCTCCTCCCTTCAGAGGCTCTCCAGCCCAGCCCCATTCTGCCAGGCTGGAAGGCACAAGCCAAGCCCTCCTCCCAACACAGAGCCACCCAGCTCCAGGTGAGATTCTGGAGACAGTTGACCAATATCAAATATTTAGCAAATTTTTGTTTCCCAGTGTTGCCATTGCTCTGCTCAATATGGGATTCTAGAGATGATTAATCTACAGTATATCAGTGTGTTCCCAGCTTCCAGGGGTTTTGTATTTCAAACAGGATGTTTTGGTGCTTAATTTGTAAAACCATAATGTAATTTGACATTTAATAGGCTTTTCCTTAAACCCTCCTTATTATCCAACATATTCGCTTATCCAACGTTCTGCCGGCCCGTTTATGTTGGATAAGTGAGACTCTACTGTAGTTCTTATATAAGGCACACTTATAGAAGCACACATGTACAAATAAGATTAAAGCTCTACTTTGACTGTTCAGCACAATCAGAGACTTGGAAAACTGGCATAAAATACAGTTTTTCTCTCTGTTCCTCCCTCCCCTTCTGTGATCTCTTTAAACATTTTTATTTATGAAAAAACACCCTGTCAATCGATAACACTCAGCCCCGAGTCTGCAGCCTTGCTATTAGATTTCAGCGAAATCCAATTTGCAGAGCTCTGAAGAGGATTCCAAGAAGCCACCTTGCAAGAAGACGCCTGGCTTCCTTTCTTGAGAGGCAACTTTTAATTAAAAGTTTGCATAAATGTTGGTTCAAGGTTGCACCACGATGGATTAGTGATGTGCTACAAAAAGGCATTGCAGTGTGAGTGGAAAAAAAGAATGAACGAGTGACCACCAGAAGAGCGTTGCTTGTAAAAAGAGCTTGCCATTGCAGTTGCAGATTCCCACTTGGAAATGTAATGTAGTGGAGTCAGGGCCTGCAAGGTGGAGAAGTAGGAATGTTTGAGGATCAGGGAGAATAGAGTCTTTTGCTTCAAAATCCTGGCTTCACCGCTTAGACACAGTCCTCATATGAAGAAGCGATTATGTGACAGTGGTGTTCTCAGCTATAATTGGATGTTATAGCAACACTTCTTGGGAGGAGAGCAATGACCAACCTCAATAAAATAGTGAAGAGTAGAGACATCACACTGGCAATGAAGACCTGCATAGTTAAAGCAATGGTATTCCCCATAGTAACCTATAGATGCGAGAGCTGGACCATAAGGAAGGCTGAGCAAAGGAAGATAGATGCTTTTGAATTGTGGTGTTGGAGGAAAATTCTGAGAGTGCCTTGGACTGCAAGAAGATCCAGCTAGTCCATACTCTATGAAATAATGCCCAGCTGCTCACTGGAGGGAAGGATACTAGAGGCAAAGATGAAGTACTTTGGCCACATAATGAGAAGACAGGAAGGCCTGGAGAAGATAATGATGCTGGGGGAAATGGAAGGAAAAAGGAAGAGGAGCCGACCAAGGGCAAGATGGATGGATGGTATCCTTGAAGTGACTGGCTTGACCTTGAATGAGTTGGGGATGGCGATGGCCGACAGGAAGCTCTGGTGTGGACTGGTCCATGAGGTCACAAAGAGTAGGAAGCAATTGAATGAATAAGCAACAACAAACAAGACTTCATTTTGTACCAAATATACCTTCTAAGGTCCAAAAGAATTAAATCCAGCCAATCTATCTCATGGTCATCCCTCTAGTTCCCTCTAGCTGGCTAAACAGGGCTCTGGTGTGATAGCCTTCCCAATACGAGGCCAATGGACGATGGATTTCCAAAGATCCTATAAAGCAGAAGCGGACAAAGAAAAGTGAAACACACTGTTGTGCCATACCTTCTCTTTCAAAATAAATGAGAACTGTCCAAGCAAAGTGGGAACCACGGAAAAATTCACTCCCCTAATTGGGTCCTAGCCTTCCTGTCTTTTCTCAGCCTCAAACTGCCAATCTAAAGTGAACATGTCTGAAAAGTCTACTAAATAAAAACCAACAGTTTCTGATGCCACCGGAGAGGTGTCAGCGTTTGGCCATGATGCTAAGAAGGACTCTGAAATGTATCTCTCCAATTGCAAGGCCACACTCACTAGAGCAGTGGTTCTCAACCTGGGGTCCCTAGATGTTTTGGCCTGCAACTCCCAGAAATCCCAGCCAGTTTACCAGCTGTTAGGATTTCTGGGAGTTGAAGGTCAAAAACATCTGGGGACGCCAGGCTGAGAACTGAGTGAGCAACCCTTTTTGTAATGCAGAGCACGGAGAGATGGCGTGGCCCTGAGTGAGCCATTAGGACCTATAAGCTTTACAAATACCTTCTCAGCATCAGGAGTGGACACAATTAGACATCTAAAAGGACCATCCTGCTGGGGGCATACAGTCTGGGCCTGGGAGTCTAGATTCTGATACCCCTTTTTTTGCGGTCCCCGTTTGTCTAACTGTCCTTCTTGGGCCTGTATACAGTGATGCAAGTTAGGGTGTTAGCCTTTCACTGTCCCTCTGCGTAATGACCCGTAGTTACATAGAATCTAATGCACACCTCAATTTTCAAAACCCTGACATTCCAAAAAGTATTTGCTGACAAGTGTAATGTGCAGCAGGAAAGGTGCACTCTTTGTAATATGGCCATAACAGCTGCTGCCTGCTTAGAATTCCTTCTTTAAAAACAAGAGTGTTAGAATAACAAAGCTTCCAGCAATGGAAAAGAAACCTTGGATGCATCTATGCATCTAGAATGAATCCACTTTAACTACCTTGGTTCAGTGCTATGGAGTCCTGGGGGATGTAGTTTTATGAGGCCTTGAGCCTTCTCTGCCAAAGAAGGCTGATATCTCACCAAACTGCAAATCTCAGGATTACATAGCCTTGATTTATGACAATTAAATTACAGATGACATCCCTCAAATAGGAGCTCTAGGTGCTTCTGAAGCAGCTTCCCCTATTGCTTTGGTTCAGCACTAAGATTACTATATTACGCGAATCTAATGCGCACCCTAGTTTTGCCAAGGTGATTTAACCAAAAAGGTGAGCATTAGATTTGAGTAAATACAGTATATTTTTAGACTCAGAAAGAGGGGCAATTAAATAGCCAGCAAGAATAGAAGGACCAAAACAGGAAGGTCAGTGAAAGATATGTTGTCCAAAGACATCTGATCTTCTACAAAAGAATGAAAACATGGGCCCTGTACTCTCTGGTGTACCTTCACTTCACAGAAATTACACAGCAATTACTCACAAAGAGCCACAGCTTGTTCAAGTTATGTACCTTCACTATACCTCCCAGAATCTCCTAGCTAGTATGGCTACTGACCACAGTTGATGGGGGATTTTGGGAGCTATAGTCCAAGCTAAACCACTGAGCTGCTGAACTTGCTAAATCTAGGGAGCAGGGTGAGCTCCTGCTGTTAGCCCCAGCTTCTGCCAACCTAGCAGTTCAAAAACATGCACATGGTTGGCGGGAAGATAATGGCACTCCATGCAGTCATGCTGACCACATGACCTTGGAGGTGTCTACGGACAACACCTGTTCTTCGGCTGAGAAATGGAGATGAGCACCAACCCCCAGAGTTGGACACGACTAGACTTAATGTCAGGGGAAACCTTTACCTTTACCTAGTCCAAAAAAAGCAACTTGTCTGAACTCTACAAAATAGTTCCTGCGTCACTAATGTGAAAAATTCAGGCATGGCGTGCCAGGGGAGGGAAGACCCAGGGATATTGATGAAAATGATTAGCAATCTCAATCCCCATTAAGGTTTCTTCAAAGACTCTGAAAATGTCAAGGCCATTATGCCAGTGGTGCAAGCTACACCTTGTTAAACAACAGAACTTCACAGGCTGAGCAGATTTCTCAGAGGCCACAAAAGCTATTAATTATGCACACGTGACCTCTAAAAAGACTGATCAAACTTGAGGGCAATTCAAAGGAAGTTGCATTCTGTTTCATGCCAACATGTGCATCACTCATTGTCTGTGATTAGTGATTGGCAGCTTAGCCCTTAGTGAAAAACACTGCTTGTGATGTGAAACCCATAGGACTGCATCCTTAGCTGGAGCTGTGAGAATCCACAAACCATTCAGAATTTTGAAGAGCTACATTTCTGGATTACAATTTCCAGGACCATGTTGGTTGCAGGGTTTTGGGAGTTATAGTCCAAAATGGTAGAGCCAGTACGGTCTAGTGTTCTGACTTTTGGACTGAAACTGTGTTCAAGAAGACCAGGGTTCAAATCCCTTTTTGGGCATGGAAACTGCATTCTTTCTGCTTCAGAGGAATGCTATGGCAGCCCACTTCTGAAAAATCTTGACATGAAAACCACCTTAGAGTTGCCACTAGTTGAAAATAATTTGAATGCACATCAGCACCACCAAAACACTCCCAAATGGCAATATTCTACAATTCTGAATCAATGCCTTCTTGGAGAGTAAACCCCATTTAATTCCAATGACTTTATATTTGAGGAAAAATTAATTGCAATGTTGGTGTGCAGGTTTAATGATGGTTCATTAAATTTCTCTAGACTGTGTCTGCCGTTACTACTCGTGCTACTACTACTCCTAATACTGCTACTATTAATATGATGTTCTACAAATTTTGATCGCCGAATTCTATCAATAGGTGACTTGAAGGCACCTATACATATGAACACATTGGTTGCCCAGCCTTGTGCAAAATATCACAAGAAGAAAATAAATGCTTTTGTATTCGCTGAATTTCACCACAAAATATTTCATGTGGCCCACAAGATCTCATTGAGCAAGAACCCCCTTTATTTATTTAGTTACATTTATATTACAGTGATATCTTGAGTTAAAAGTTTAGTTAGTTCTATGAATGATCTCTTAACTCAAATCACTCTTATCTCAAAGCAAACATTCCCATTGAAATGCTATTAATCCGTTCCACCCCCTGAAACCCACCACTTTTGTTACATGCTTTTAAATAAGAAAATGTACTTTACAAATAATAAATAATGTATAAATGCACATTCACGTGGAACAACAAAAAGAAAGATCAACTTTAAAGTGGTAGAAGCACAAAGTTGTGGCAAGGAAGCACCAAGTGAATAAGCAGAAGTATCCTTTTCTTCATATGGTACTCATTCCAGCCTCCCTCCCTCTCTTGCTTTCTCTCCCTCTCCCTCTCTTCATGAAGCCAAACAAGCTAGGAATAAAAACCATACAAAATCAACTAACCCAAAGTTCCTCAAAACAGACAAGAGAAAAGCAGAAAGCGACATTCCAAAGCAGACAAAAGCCCTAAAGGCTCTACACTCACACTAGTGCTCTCTCTGGTGCCAATGCTCCCTCTGACACTAGCGCTTAACTCAAAATGCTGCTCTTATGTCAAAGCAAAACCAGGGCCACACAATGGCTCTTAACTCAAAATCCTCTTAAGTTGGGAAACTCTTAAGTCGGGTTTCTACGGTACTTCTCTCCAAGGAGGATGGCTCTCCTGTCTTTTACTGTTTTCTCCATAATAATAACTCCTGGAAGAGTGGATTTCCTTTCCGAGAGGTAGATTCCTCTCACTTCCCTAGCATCACTACAATGTTCTACTCCATTGTGGAAAGGGCATAGGTCATTGATGAAGCAAGGGATTGGGATCCAGATGGTTTAAATCACTCAATTAAAAACAAAATTTGGATGGGGAGGCTTTGTGGCTCTCTTGGTGGATTTTTGAGCCACAAAAAATGGGTCTGGGGGCTGCAGTTTTCATTATCCCCATCATTGATCTAAGACCTGCTATCATGAACAACCATCATGATATATCCCAGGGGCATAGCCTTATTACATCTGTTGATGCTAAAACAATGAAAAGTCAAGAAGTGGGAATAATGTTCCTGGACTGTAACTTCTAGCGTTCCTCAGCATTGGCTAGGGCTGCTGGGAGTTGCAATCCAGCCACATTTCTAGGGCTGCATTCTTCCCATTCATGGTTGAGAAGTAGCTGATTTAATATGAACCTTTATGAATGCATCTAAAGAAGTCCATAAAATCTGGTGCTCTAAAAATCAGTTCTATTTAGATTTGCCAGAAGGATAGATTCTCCCTCCTATCCTTGGACCTTGACTCTTTATAACCTTCACAGAAAGTCGGGGAAAGAACAGAAGGAAGAAGAACTATGACAGACAATGCATTTTTCAGTCAATCTCTTTGGGAGATGATTTTACAAAAGAAGCATGTACGTTAAGTATTTATTTTCAGGCTAAGTATCGCTAATCCAATTTGCTTGGAACCAGAAGTGTTTTGGATTTCAGATTTGTTTTCTTTTGACATTGGAATGCCTATTGTTCCATATATGTACATAATGGGAGATTTTGAAAATAGGACACCTTGTTCATGTTTCATATACCCCTTATATACATAACCTGAGAGTAATTATATAAAATACAATATTTTAAATAATTTTGTGCTTGGAACAAAGTTTTTAAACACTGAACCATCAGAGAGCAAAGGTGCTACTAACTCTCAGCCTTGTGGACAATTTTGGAGTGTTTCACATTTCTGGATAAGGAATATTCAATGTGTATTTAATGTATACCCACTTGACTAGCAATTTGAAGTAGTTAATAAAAAATTAAAATAAAGTGTAGTTAAAATGTTAAATCATAATTCAAAGGTAAAAGTATAGCACACTCCATTCGAAACATGCCTCTGCCACATGATTTAAGCACTGTTTATTTGCAGGACATCCATCTGTTTTATTGACGGAGAGATTTCCCCTGCAGATGCAGCTCCATTACAAAAATATTGAAACAAGCCTGGCACGAGTTCACGTCAACGTGGGCTGGTGGCTTCCATGTCAATTGATAGTGACTTTAAAGGAGACATCAAAAGTGTTAAACCCAAGCAACAAAATAGGGTCAGAACCTTGGACAGCTCTTTCAAGACCAGTCGCAAAACCAGCCCTGATTCATTGCACTGGCTAAAACACATTTCGGTGTCTCAAATGTTAAGCATAGTTTCCAAATATATTTGACCCGCGGATTCCAAAAATGGCACCTGTTTCCCCCTATGAGCTCTAGTTTTTGAGATACAAAACATATGGCATATACCAGTCACCATCTGCTCACCCAAAGAGAGTCATGATAGCAGTATCATGACTCAGAAACTAGAACTGATGAGGACGATCCAATGTAATTTTTTGAATCAGTGCCCTAAATAACCCCAGGAGCAGGCCTAAAAACCAAGACACCAAGATTTTTTTTGTGTGTGTAATGGGATCCACCAGCTGCCAATACATAACATTTCTTCTGGCTCATGGAAAGCTTGCAATGTTGTACAAATGCTAATAATGGCTTGTTGAGATAGTTAAGATGCTTTATGAAACCATAACCTCCAAGGTTGCTCCATTGGAGAGAACTGCATTTAAAGAAGTGTGAAACTAATTTAAATTTGTAATGCGGGCTTTTGGTTCTCTTCTGGTCTCCTTTGTCCTCATGGTGTGTCCACCAGTCGCTTCCACTTGGGTCCAGAAGACCCTTTTGATTCCAACTTGCTGTCTCATCTGTTTCAAGACCAACGTCTTTAGCAAAAGCTTTCCCAAACCTCCACAGCCTGACCTTTTTTGCTCTTTCACCGCCAAGCGACCTGCCTCTCCAGGAACCTCACAAGGATCTTCCCCTTCCCTTCTGGCTCTTCTTGCTCAATGGAAGAAGGACTAAACCTTCCAGGCAAGAACAGTGCCACTTTGGTTTTGCACAGCTTCAGCCGAACTGTTGACACTCCATGAACGTTATGCAGAAGTAATAAAAACAGAAGTATTTGTGATTTTATTTCACTATGTGTATATATACCTTTTATAAGGGACGTGTAGAGCTTAATACTACGTTCATTCGAGTCTTCAGCAGGAGCCCTTTACATCCATTAATGTTAGATAACCCATTCCCTTAATACAGATTGCACTGGAATCCTGGTATTTACTCTAGTAGAGTACAGTGTTTAATTTTTCCTGAGGTTGTATCTGTCGAAAAAAAGTAAATGCTCTAGGAATTGGTAATTACATTCCATTGTTTCTGAAAACCCACTCAAAGATAGATTTGTTTTGCAGCATGTCATTGCTTTCAATTGACTTTGCTAAGGGCTGGTGTGCTAGCAGCCGTGATGGAGAGAAGAGCTCATTTCTTGCAAGGAAAAGCTGTCTAAACAAATGGAGAAGCAGGAAGGAAGCAAAGCCAGGGAACTTCAGAAGGAAAGATACTTGGGTCCACCTGTCAGCCCTCCAGATTACCGTGTTTCCCCGAAAAGAAGACAGTGTCTTATATTAATTTTTGCTCCCAAAGACGCGCTAGGTCTTATTTTCAGGGGATGTCTTATTTTTCCATGAAGAATTTACATTTATTGTTGAACCAAAAATGGAACATTATATACTGTACAGTAGTTGTCATCACAAATCAGCATAACCAGACAAACTGTGAATCCTATCAAGAATTTCTTATTACTACCATTATTTCCATGTACAACACTCTATGGTACGTACATTTACTGATCCTGCATGCTCTGGTGTTCTGTTCGTTGGGCATGCTTCCAAACAAAAACTTTGCTAGGTCTTACTTTCGGGGGAGGCCTTATATTTAGCAATTCAGCAAAACCTCTACTAGGTCTTATTTTCTGGGGATGTCTTATTTTAGGGGAAACAGGGTATGTCTTACATGTATTTGTGCTCAACTGCAAACAGATCTTTCTGGAGCGAATCGCTGTCCCTCCCTGTTTTTATGACTCTGAGTAAATAGATGACATCATTGAACTTGTCCATCCATCCCAATACTGGTTTATTTATGGACAATCTAAAAAGCATGCATTCCAATATAGATCCTTTTGAGTACTGCCTTCTCCTATTTATTTAATCTCTCACTAGTCCATAAGTGTTGGAAATAGCAACCTTCTTCAAGCCTCCACTAGTAATTTGTTTGTATATGATTCTGTTTGCTTACTGAATTGTATATATATATTTGGTATGCAGCTTTACCTTTGCTCTATGTTTCTTGAGGCTGTGGGAGGGGCTGCAGACCACATGATCAGCTCTGGGACTGCTCTAATCTCAGACTCTATTTTAGAACACAAAGATGCTATTGGACTTTGGACTGTTAAGAGCAAACTCATCTTGCTCTTGATTATAAGAAAGATGCCCTTTGTTACCTGCACAGGGAAACCACTTCAAAACCTATCTGTAACTGGATTGACAAGTTATGTACCTGTATGCTGAATACATGAAGGTTATGAGTAAACCACATATGTTACTTTTAACGAAGTCTACTTTATTGAGAGCATGATACAGAAACAAGGTATTTTATGGGAGAGTAGATGTTTTTGGGCACTGAAAAGAACACTTCTGAAGAACTGCTATATTTTGTACATTGGCATAATCTCTGTTCTTAACAGATCAGAGACAACGAAATGATCAGTCTAACAACAGAGAACCAAACTGCCTTGCATAAGTATATGTGGATATATACCTTTGAAGAGATTATTTTACTCAAATGAGTTTTTGGCTTTTCTCTGGAAGATCATACTTTTCCAAAAGGTTATAATCTCTAAAAGTCATGCCTTTCCAAAAATAAGAAGATCAGTCTTCTTATCTCACGACTGCTATGCTTATTCAAGATCCTTTGGGTAATGTTGTTTGAAATAAGAATCCTTGTGGTGTTCCATGAAACACCCAAAAGTTTACTAAGGGAAAACGTTCAGACTGTTTCAACCCTACAAAAAACTGGTGATTGTTCATCTTAGTGATGGATTTGTTGGCCAAATTCTCGTTCTATAAGGAGGGGGACTTGAATAGAGAAATTTGGCTCAAATAAATCCATAAAGCTCAGGGCAAAGGATTTTAAAGGATTTTTTGGTTCTTTTTGTTATCAATATTGTTTTATATACATAATCAAATTGTCCAATATTGTATATTCCAGTTGGCAGACTGCAAGCTCTGGCAGAAGACTCTCCCGTTATCTGAAACCTGATTCTAAAATTAATGTAACTTTATATATAACATATGCCTCTCTATATATAATGAAATATGATCATCTTCAAAGACAGAGCCGTGGTGGCACAATGGGTTAAACCCTTGCACTGGCTGAACTGCTGACCTGAAGGTTGGGTTGCTGACCTGAAGGCTGACCGTTTGAATCTGTGAGACAGGGTGAGCTCCATTTGTCAGCCCTAGCTTCCCATGCAGGGACATGAGAGAAGCCTCCCAGCAGGATGGTAACACAGCTAGGCATCCCCTGGGCAATTCTCTCACATCAGAAGCGACTTGCAGTATGTTCTCAAGTTGCTTCTGACACAATAATAAACTCTTTAAAGACTTTCCTGCAGGAGAGAAAGCAGCAGTTTGCTTTTACTTGAGCCTACTGGGAAGGGCAAGATTCAACTTCATTCTCTCTTCTCCCTTCCTTGCTTTAATGGATTATGACCTATTTTTGGACTCTGAACTCAGTTTGCAGCAAAGCAAGCAAGATTAAGACAAAGGGGGAAGGTGGGAGGGGAGAGAAACCACGATATGGGTTAGGCGCCTTTTTAATCATGCAGGATTTTTCAACCATTTATATTTAAAGAGAAACAAAAAAAGAATCCAGATCTTTCATGGCAGAGGTATGTATTTTAAGCTGCTCATTGTTTGATATCTCAGAAGATGGGAACATTTTACCACTGCAATTTGCTCTTTATTGTATTTCTATTCCCATCTTTCTCCTAATCGTGGGAACCAGGGTTGTTCACAATATGATTTTTAAAAATAGATACAACAAAAATGCAAAAAGGTATAATACTAAACTACAATGAAATGAGTTATCAAACAAACAATAACCAAATAACTCAAACAATAACCAAATTAAAGTGGTTCAAAATCAAGTTGGGAATGAGAAGGAGACAAGGAAAAGCATAGCAAATGTTCTTCTTCAGCAGCTGGTTATTTGCCCAAATCCTGCTGAAATAACATCTCTTTTCTTGACAGGAGGGATTTTCACCATTTGCAGCATCAACCAAGAGCCCGGTTTTCTTGTAATTGATTATTTCTAAACATATTTAACTATTAAAAATAATTGCCAATACTCTTCTTCAGCTACATACCACCTTAACTGCAATATAAAATGCCTGCCAGCCGTCATATTTTATTCTCAGAAACATGATGTCAATGGGTTTTTTTTGTATCAGGAGTGACTTGAGAAACTGCAAGTCACTTCTGGTGTGAGAGAATTGGCTGTCTGCAAAGACGTTGCCCAGGGGACGGCTGGATTTTTTTTTTCATGCTTTTACCATCCTTGTGGGAGGCTTCTCTCATGTCCCCGCATGGGGAGCTAGAGATGACAGAGGGAGCTCATCTGCGCTCTCCCCGGGTTGGATTCGAACCTGCAACCTTCAAGTCAGCAATTCAATCTTCAAGTCATCAGTCCTGTCAGCACTAGGGTTTAACAATAGGTAGTCATATGTTAATTAAATAAATGCAAATGTTGTGATGCCAAGATGCGAACCTGGCCTCTCCTCTATGCAAAGCATGTGCTCTGCCATTGAACCTCTTTCTACAATTGGCTTTCATCCTTTCTTCTTTCACAAAGTGGATGATGATATTCACTGAGGTCCAAGGAACAGTTGCTCCCGAGAACCTTTGCTGAAGAAGATAAAACAGTTTCTCTGCCATGAATCCAAGGTGTTGGTGTCAGCTCACAGAGGAGGAAAATGCATGGCCAGCAACCTGCTAAGAGTTATGTTGTACCCGCTCCCAACTAACATTTGTCATTGAGACACATGGGAAGAACACAGTTCTGCAACCTCATATTTTGCTTGTTATCTCAAATTAGTATGTGAACACTGTTTTGCTCCAGTATCTCATACTGAGACACATGTCTCTCCTCGACCTCTTCCCCCTCTTCTTTCAGACCACCCTCCTTGGTTTTACTTCTCATTCATCCAACTAATGTGTTGTCGAAGGCTTTCATGTCCAGAATCACTGGACTGCTGCGAGTTTTACAGGATGGATGGCTATGTTCCAGAAGCATTCTCTCCTGACGTTTCACCTACATCTGTGGCAAGCATTCTCAGAGGTTGTGAGATCTGTTGGAAACTAGGCAAGTGGGGTTTATATATCTGTGGTATAATGTCCAGGGTGGGAGAAAGAATTCTTGTCTGTTTGAGCTAATTGTGAATGTTGCAACTGGCCACCTTGATTAGCACTAAATAAGGTTGTTACATGTTTTCTGGGCTGTATGGCCACGTTTCTCCCATGTCTATGGCAGGCATCCTCAGAGGTTGTGAGGATGCCTGCCATAGATGTGGGCAAAACATCAGGAGAGAATACTTCTGGAACATGGCCATACAGCCTGGAAAACATACAACAACCCTGTGATCCCAGCCATTAAAGCCTTTGACAACACACAGAACTGAATAGCCTTGCAGCTTCAAACCACAAGCATGTGGACAATTTCAACATAAAGGAAGAAACCATGAAAATGAACAAAATCTGGCTACTAGTATTAAAATACTCTATAATCAGGACAGTAAATAAAGAACAACACTCAGAAACAGGGGAATTCCATGTAGGAAACAATCAGAGCCAGCTGATACCTACCAACAAAGGATTCCCTCAGGCAAGAAGCAGCCAGACTTTGAAGCTGCAAGGCTATTCAGTGCTAATTAAGGTGGCCGATTGCAACATTCACACTTGCCTCAAACAGTTCTTTCTCCCACCCTGGATTTTCCACAGGTATATAAACTCCACTTGCCTAGTTTCCAACAGACCTCACAACCTCTGAGGGTGCCTGCCATAGATGTGAGCAAAATGTCAGAATACTCCTGAGACATGGCCATATAGCCCAGAAAATTCACAGCAACCCATCCATCCAATGTTTCCACCCAGCTTTTATTTCCTGGGCCCCATTGCTTGCTTTAGTTTTTGGCTTCTCACTTCTTCCTCTAACTTCCAACACATCATTTCAGGTTAGAGCCAATAACAAACAGAGACACTTCTAACCTCTCTGATAGTGACCATTCAGACCATCATTTTTAGAGGTTTCCTAACCTCCAGGGCTTAGTATATTACAGATGTAGCTTCATCTGATTAATGGTTACAAAATCGCGAGGAAAAGACATTGGGTGGGATCTTGTAAGGAACATACACAAATGTACAACCAACCAAGATGAGATCCTAATACAGCAGAGTTCCGGTTAACCGATTTCCAGTTAACCGACACTCCGTATTATCCGATGTCCCAGGCCCCTTGGGGGGTGCTCATGCACGTTGCTAGGTAGCTTGCTATCTACCTAGTAACGTGCACAGGCACCTCCCAAGAGGCAGGGCGGCGAGCAGAGAAGTGCCTGTGCGTGTTGCTAGGTAGATAGCAAGCTACCTAGCAATGCGCACGGGCGCTTCGCTAAGCCGAGTGCTCGCTGCTCTGACCCTTGGGAGGCACCTGTGCGCGTTGCTAGATAGCTTGCAATCTACCTAGCAACGTGCATGGGGCACTTCCTTCAACCGGCTTGCTGGATAATAGGGCCTCCCTATTGTCCGTCAGATCCAGTTATTCGACATTCAGCCCGCCCATTTATGTTGAATAACCGGAACTCTACTGTACTTACAACTGCTTTTGATTAGAACAATCCACTGGGATCCAATTGTCAAACTGTTCTATTTTCTTTCTGGGGAGAATAGACACTTAGTCTGCTGCATAGAAAAATGGCCCACCTGAGAGAGATCTTTACTTCACAAAATGAGGTCCCTTGTCATGGTGATGAAGTTACCTAAATTCCCTGACTGATTCTTTTACACTCGTCACTCGACTCCCCTGGCTCTTATCTTGTAATCTATCTATCTATCTATCTATCTATCTATCTATCTATCTATCTATCTATCTATCTATCTATCTATCTATCTATCTATCACCACTTTGCACATATGTAGATCTCTTTTCATAGAATCACAGAGTTGGAAGAGACCTTATGGCCATCCAGTCCAACCCCCTGTGAAGAAGGAGGACAATCACATTCAAAGCACTCCCAACAGATGGCCATCCAGCCTCTGCTTAAAAGCCTCCAAAGAAGGAGCCTCCACCACACTCCAGGGCAGAGAGTTCCACTGTCGAACAGCTCTCACAGTGAGGAAGTTCTTCCTGATGTTCAAGTAGACTCTCCTTTCCTGTAGTTTGAAGCCATTGTTCTGCATCCTAGTCTCCAAGGCAGCAGAAAACAAGCTTGCTCCCTCCTCCCTACGACTTCCCCTCACATATGTATACATATTTTTCTGCCAGTATGCAAGATAGTCTTTTCTTCTCCCTTCCTGAAAGGATCAAAGCCTCCAAGGCTCTGTTTTGCTCCAATAGTTCACTGAACAGCCATTCTGTGGCTCATGGAGACACAGGTTATGGCCCAAACCAGACACAGAATGAGGACATTATCTGCTGAGATTTTTGGAGGACTCTGGTATATCTTGGCAGGAGAAGTTTTCAGTTCTTTCCTGGATATGGGACAAAACCAGACACGTTTCTCATCCCTCTTTGCTCTTTACCAGTCATGGAAAGCATATGTCCTAGAGATGGTGAATAAGGAGACATGCCTGTGAAGCTCTTACATTACATAGGATCTTAGCCAAGTCATCAGCCTCAAATATGTTGCTGCACCATGGGGATGAAGTGAATTTATGACACTGAAGATATGTAGAAACAACTTTAAGCTGCCTGTTGGAACTTGGAACTCAGATCATGATATGGCTTCTCAATCACAGTGAGTACAAACCATTATTTCATGCAATGTCTAAACTAAACCATAGGTTGCAGTTGCATGCAATACTCAAACATGGCTTAGTATTATGAGAATGAACTATTTCTCCCTACCTTTCTTCCTCTAATGAAAAGTTAACAAGCTTGGACTTCCAATTTCTACTTACTGTGATTTAATGTTACACTTGAACATGGACAACTATGATTAATCTTGACATGACTTAATCAAACAAGCCAATGTTGAATCATGATTTATGAACCAGAGTCAAGATTATGAAAAAAGAGAGACAGAAAATTCCCATGCCTGTGGTAGAAAGCAGAGGCGAAGGTTTGTGAACGTGAATCTTGCATTAAGTTGTACCTATAATGCTAAATCTTGCTTAGATGTTACATGCTACTGCAACCATCTTTACAACTGAAATTTGAATGCGCTTGCCTCCCTCCTCAGACTCCAGGGCTTAGAATGAAAGCAAATGGAGTGACGGGCTCAGTAAGAAACAGGCATAATCTTAGATCTTTTGCAGCATGGAACTCAACAGGGTCTTCATTGGATTTTTGATGGTTTACTGTGAATGCACTGAGCACATATTTATTTTTAACAAGAATACTTTTGCACATGTTGTCCATGACTATTAACTTCCTGGGCCTTTGAAGCAGAAAAGGTGACAGCCTAATGCTTAATGCTGGTGTATTTCCTTGCCCACAGACGTCTTTTCAAAATACAGATGCTGCTCTGTTGAAGCCTCCACTTCCCTGATGACATCACATTGCCTCTCAATTGGTAACAGCTGAGCAATGCAAAAAACAAAAAGTTGCTAAGGACTGTTGTGACAAATAACTCCATTTTGCTGACACCCCTGCTTTTACCAATGCAAACCCTACTGGAGTTGTTTAAGATGGATGAACACAATTGCTTTGTCACTGCGTCGCTAGCAATGAGATGAAGTCACTGCGAACATCCCACAAGATTCATTCCTTAAATTAAACACAAACCATAACCACCAGTTCATCTTACTCCTTACACAATGCAGTCAGTGATTTGCAAGCTTAAAAAAGCAAAAACAACTAACTTGTTAGCAGATGCGGCTGTTGTGCTTTTCCTTATCAGGTCTCACTATGTAAACCTTGTATTGACTCTATTCATATATGTGTATGTGTGTGTGTGTGTGTGTGTGTGTGTACGTATATATATATATATACAGAGAGAGAGAGAGAGAGAGAGAGAGAGCCTTACATACAGTGTTTCATGTGCAGGAGAACCAATACACACACACATACATCTATATACACAGACACATATATGTATATACACATACATACATATAGTGGTTCTCTTGCACATGAAACACTGTATGTAAGGCTTGCAATGCTATCCACATTTACCTAGGAGTAAATGCTATTAAACTCAGCAAGATATGTAACAAAATTTGAAAAAAGTTATATTCCTGGTTTGAAAGTGCTATTTTCTTTAATTGAGTAGTACTTACGTTGAAAATAGTTGTTATACTCTAGAAACTTCATTTTTGTGGCTGCCACAAACTAGGTAGAAATGGTTGAGACTCTTGGTTGAGGCTGGATGGCCATCTGTTGGGGGTGCTTTGAATGCGATTTCCTGCTTCTTGGCAGGGGGTTGGACTGGATGGCCCATGAGGTCTCTTCCAACTCTACTATTCTATGATTCTATGATTATTTTAGATATTCATTGAAAACCCATAGCAAAATGTACTGCAGGATGTCCCACAAAAAACAAAGTTTTGCCAGTTTAATAAACCTTTTCAATGTCTTTAGTGATAGAACCAATTAGGAAATGACACTGATAGCCTGTCATGGAGCCAAATCCCAGGGCTGAATTTCCAAGCCCTGAATCTGGCTTCATAACATAACATAAATAACCCTGCAAGCACCTGGCGGGAGAAGATAAAATGAGCCTGGGAACTCAGGGTTGGAAGTATAAACAATTATAATTGATATAGTGTGGGAATGGTAGTAATGTGATCCAGAGGGTGGGATTTGATGATGATATTTGCGTGTGGTATTACGTTGCATCAGAAGTGATAAAATTGAATGTATGTAAACATTAGGTCATTCTCGACTTTTCCAAAGTCATGTATTCTTCAATAAAGATTGGATTTGAGAGCAGCTATCTTTGATCTGCGTTCAGACTGGTCCTTTGAAGTGAGCCTGACATTTAAGTCGAGAATCCCGTTCTCACCCTCCTGCGGAATTCGCAGTGAAGTGATAATGAGTGAAGAAGGAGATCAAAGCCCAAACGGAGCAGGGAGGCCTTCGCAAGGGGCCCGGCCGAAGAGAGAAGAGATGCTGCAAGCCATAGCTTCCTCTACGGGGTACCCCAGGCCGAACGGCGTGACCCAGAGGATTCCCAGGGGAGGAAGAGGCGTCTCTGCGGCTGCAGAAACCAGTTGGGGATCTGGAGGAAGTATGCCGGAGACCGTGGCCCTGCGGTTATCCATCCTGGAAACTAATTTATCCAGGCTGTCGGAAACCGTGGGGAGGTTGGTGCCACTATTGGAAGAGAATCTCCAAAAGGAGCCCATCCGGTATGGCGCCGAGAGAGAGCCAAGTAAAGAAGGAGATTGAAGCCAGAAGGGCCAGCGAGCATCAACGCAGAGTCCCGTGGCGGCAAGGGACGAGGGAGATGAGGAATACTGGCAGGAGCTGGAGTTCCGAGACAGAATGGCACGCGAAGTGGAGCGCCAGCGAGCTCTGGGAACTCTGAGGCCGCCATCTCCAACAGAGCTCCCAACCCCCCGAATGGGCGTCGGGGTGGAAAGACCACTGGGGCCAGGGATCGGGTCCAGTGGATTTGCAGACGAAGGCGGAGAGGAGCAGGAGATCCAGGAAGAGGAGGAGGATGTGCCGTACGACGAGGAAAGGCGAGATGCGGGGGCTACAGCGAGGCCAGTATGCGGATGGGTGGAAGGGCCGACAGCGGCGGCAGAATTTCAGGAGCCGCGCAGAATGACCACCGGAGTGGGGCGCGGCGTGTTCCAAGGGGCCGCCCGAGGAAACCCGATGCAACCCTTCCCCATGCCTCCCAGACAGCATCAACGGGCCGCAGAATGGATGCCAAGAAGGGAAGATCTCAAACTAGAATACGGAGGGGAATCAGATGAACTGAACTTTTTTCTAATTAGCATCAGAGGATACATGGAAGACAATGCACACACATTCCCCTCCGAAGCAAGCAGGGTTCGAGCCATCGGCAACACACTAAAGCGAGGAGCAGCCAGCTGGTATGTGCAACTACATGCCAGACGCGACCCATGCCTGAGGTCAGTGCCCCGCTTCCTCGCCGCACTGGAAAACCGGTTCAGAGACCGGCTAGAGCAATTGAGGGCTCGAGACCAGCTGAAAGGAATAAAGCAGAGGGACAAAACGGTGCCCGAGTACGCAGAGGAATTCCTCCACCTCGCGGAAAGGGTACCAGAGTGGTCTGAAGTGACCAAAGTGGAATTATTTAAAGAGGGACTACGCCCCGAGATTTTCAGCTGGGCAGCGCACAGAGATGACCCCGAAACGCTCCAGGGATGGATTCAACTAGCGGGGCGCGTTGAATCCACCCTGGCCCAAGTAAAGCGCTTCAGGAGCAGCGGCGGCCAGCAAAGACCGGTGGCGAGAGGTCGAGGAGAAACGAGGAAGCAGGAAAGACCCGGAGGGAGGCCGGGGATTCCCTCCAGAGGAGACGACAACAAACCTAAACCGGGATGCTTTGTATGTGGGAAGACGGGCCATCGAGCAGCAGAATGCTGGGCCCGGAAGGGGGAGCCGCCAAAACCTCCAAAGCCCAAGCCAGCAACCGGGAGGCGTGCGGAAGAGGAGGTGCAAGCCCCAGAATCTTCAAAAAAACTGGTGAGTCGGGACAAACGCATGATAGTAGTGCCAATCTGCCTCTCGGGGCTAGAGAATCGGGCCACCTGCAAGGCATTTGTGGATTGTGGTTGTTCTAGAAACATTATAACTCCGGAATTAGCAGGAGCGCTGAAATGCCAGCAGATGGCGCTTGACTCCCCAATTGCATTTTCGCAGCTAGATGGATCAGTCGCTGCTGGGGAAGTATCTACAAAGGAATTACGGGGGGTCCCATGTAAAATAGGCAAATGGGAAGGAAGAATATCCTTTGTGATAGCCCCTATTGCCACATACCACGTAATATTAGGGATACCATGGCTCGAACAGGCAAATCCTGAAGTAGATTGGAGAGGAAAGAGCCTAGCATTTAAAGAACAGCAGACGCAATGGGAGATAAGCAAAATTGCAGAAGAGGAGGACGAGGGAGATGAAGCAGATGAGATAGACCCACAACTATTGCCACCTGAATACAGAGACTTTGTGGATGTTTTCAATCAGAAAGAGGCCAGTAAATTACCTCCCAAAAGGAATATAGAAGTAGAAATTGAAATAACCCCAGGAGCAAACTTACCAAAACCAAAAGTGTATCCCATGTCTGTGCAGGAGAAGGAGGAATTGAGGAAATATATTGATAAAAACCTGGCGCGAGGCTTCATTAAGCCATCCAATTCTCCTCTCGGGGCCCCAGTGTTATTTAGGAGAAAGAAAGACAACTCCCTAAGATTGTGCATTGATTATCGAAATTTAAATGCAATTACTAAGGACAATAAATACCCTATGCCCTTAGTAAAGGATTTAATTACCGTATTGAAGAAAGGGAGCATATTTACCAAACTGGATTTAATTGAAGCATATCATAAATTAAGAATTAAACCGGAGGATACTTGGAAAACTGCATTTTCCTGCGCATTCGGCCATTTTGAATATAAAATTTTACCTTTCGGATTAAAAAATGGAGGCGGTTGCTTTATGCAGCTTATAAATGAAATACTACACCCATTGTTGTACAGAGGGGTATTCATATTTCTTGATGATATCTTGATTGTGAGCGAAGATAAGGAAAAGCACGTAAAATTGGTCCGGGAAGTTTTGCAGAGACTAAGAGAAGCAAAGCTGTACGCAAAACTGTCCAAATGTGAATTCAATAAAACTCAAATTGACTTTCTGGGGTATCGGATATCTCCAGAAGGGTTAGCTATGGATCCAGCTAAAGTATCAGATGTGAAAGAATGGGGAGTGCCTCAAACAAGGAGGCAATTGCAATCATTTCTGGGGTTTGCAAATTTTTATAGATCCTTCATAAAAGGCTTCGCGCAAATAACCGCACCCCTTACTGAACTTTTAAAAACAAAAGGGAAAGGGGAGACAGCAAAAGTAAAAGCTCCTGGCGCCAAACTGGGTTGGACGCCAGAATGCCAAAAGGCATTTGAAACCCTAAAAGAATGCTTCACAGAAGGACCCATCCTAAAACACCCCGATATCAGGAGCCCTTTCATAATCCATTGCGATGCCTCAGACTGCGCGTACGGGGCAGTACTATTGCAAAAAGATCAAAATGGGAACTTAAAACCCTGCGGATATTTGTCCCGGAAGTTCAGCGAAACTGAAAAATGTTGGCCAATATGGGAAAAAGAGGCATTAGCCATATTAAAAGCCTTAGAATGCTGGCGACACTTCCTCGAAGGAAGCGGAATCCCATTTGAAATTTGGTCTGACCATAAGAACCTCCAGTATTTAAAGTCTCCTCGAAAATTGTCCCCCAAACAAATTAGATGGGCGCAATACTTCAGCAGGTTCGATTTCCAATTAAAGTTTTTTCAAGGGAAGCAGAATGTCTTGGCAGATGCTCTTTCACGCATGCCTCAACACGGAGGCATAACCACAGCAAAAGAGGGGACAATATTCTCTGATAAACAATGGGGCTTAGCTGTCAGGACAAGAGCGCAAACCCAAAAGGAGAACACTGCTATTGTTGAACTCGACGGGGAAGATAATTGGGGAAACGAACTGAAACAGTCTTATGATGGAGATCAGTGGATCGCATCCAACGCAGAAAAGGGGGAGCAGAAGGGGGGATTTTGGTTTGTGAACAAGAAACTGTATATCCCAGCAACATTAAGGATTAAGATTTTGCATCGTTTTCACAATAACCAGAGCGCTGGTCATACAGGAATTACAAAAACAACAAAGGCAATAGCAAAACATTGCTGGTGGCCAGGGATGAGGAAGGACATAAAGAATCATGTTGTTCAATGTGATGATTGTGCCAGAAATAAATCGAGAGGAGGGAAGCCAATGGGATTACTACAAACAGTAGCAGAACCTACCAGACCTTGGGAATGTGTAGCTATGGACTTTGTGGGGGAACTACCGGTTAGCAAAGGACATCATTATATTTGGACAGTATTAGACCTGTTTTCTAAACAGGCCCACTTTATAGCACTGACGAAACTACCATCAGCCGAGAAACTAGCTGAATTGTACATAAACCACATTTACAAACTGCATGGATGTCCCAGTAGAGTGGTCAGTGACAGAGGAGTACAATTCACAGCAAAATTTTGGGAAAAATTCTTGGAAATGCTAGGAGCAGAAAGGAGTCTAAGTTCTGCTTTTCACCCCATGACAAACGGGGCGGTAGAACGTACTCAGCAGACACTTGGGCAGTTCCTTCGAATGTACTCTAACATGAGACAAAATGACTGGTCTAGGTGGTTGGCTTTTGCAGAACTAGCTTTTAATTCGACTATACATTCAGCAACAAATAAAACCCCCTTTGAAGTGGTTTACGGGTATGAAATACAGCCTTTGCCCCAGTTGCCAAGGTGGACAGAGAATGAGGAAACAGAGGCAGGGAAATGGAAAACGCAAATGCTAGAATGCTGGAGTCAAGTGACTGCATCATTAAAGGAAGCACACAAAAAGTATAAAGCGTTCGCAGACAGAAAGAGGGTGGAAGGCGATAAACTGGATAAAGGAGATCTAGTGTGGTTAAGTACCCAAAACATCAAATTGGGGCTACCTTCGAGAAAATTGGGCCCCAAATATATTGGACCATTCAGAATACAGGGTGTTATCAGTGAAGTAACTTTCCAGTTGGCATTGCCAAAAAGTTTAGGGAAAATACACCCAGTATTCCATCGCAGCTTGCTGAAAAAATACATGGGGACTTTGGACAAAATGGACACATAGAGTTATTGTTTGATTTGTTTCAGGATTATGATGAAAGAAGAACCGAAGAGGAGGACGAAGAAAACGAGGGCGCCATGTCATGGAGCCAAATCCCAGGGCTGAATTTCCAAGCCCTGAATCTGGCTTCATAACATAACATAAATAACCCTGCAAGCACCTGGCGGGAGAAGATAAAATGAGCCTGGGAACTCAGGGTTGGAAGTATAAACAATTATAATTGATATAGTGTGGGAATGGTAGTAATGTGATCCAGAGGGTGGGATTTGATGATGATATTTGCGTGTGGTATTACGTTGCATCAGAAGTGATAAAATTGAATGTATGTAAACATTAGGTCATTCTCGACTTTTCCAAAGTCATGTATTCTTCAATAAAGATTGGATTTGAGAGCAGCTATCTTTGATCTGCGTTCAGACTGGTCCTTTGAAGTGAGCCTGACAATAGCCCAGGAACAAAAATTATGTTACATAATGTTACTCGTGTGCAAATATCTATAGGATTGCACTGTTAAATGCACACACATTGTCCTTCTTCAACTCTGGTTCTAGCTCAAGCATAAGTTTTTTGGACTTGAATACTCTTCAAGTCCATGATTTGAAGAGAAAGAGGGAGTTTTACAGCTTCTTGCATCATTTTTGTACATTTGCTGAATACACACCCTCTTCCTTGGTTGTCTTTCTCATGCAGCTAAGGTCAGGAATTCTACTGATGTTAGTTGCATAACTACTTAGGTTGTTTAGATAATAAAGTTGTGCAATCTGGATAAACCGCAAGCCGTTTCATGCACAACCCCAGCTTGACTCCAACTCAACTTTCTTATTCGTATTAGCACACTGAGAAGGGAGTAAGAAAGTTGGGATCTGCCCCCAGATCTCATGCAGAGAGAAAAGGGCAGAAGTATGTGAGGATGATGAGGATGTCAGCCAGTGAGGATGTGACCCTGCTGCTGATGGTCACATCCTCACTGGCTGACATCCTCATCATCCTCACATACTTCTGCCCTTTTCTCTCTGCATGAGATCTGGGGGCAGTTATAATCATGGCAATAGTGTCACTATTGTAACTATGTTAGGACTATGATCTACTCCAGATGTAACTACACATCCATAAATATGCATTCAGAATTCTGGCTAGTGTCTGTAAGGCCTTCATCATAAGCAACACCCGGATCCCTGGAGTGGCCCATATTTCTATCACTTTAACAACAATGCATTCCCTTGGTTGATATTTTCATAGCAGGCGGAGTTGCCGTAACTATAATGTTTATGCATATCTAAGTCTCCAAACATTTTGAGAAATCATCATAATCATATACAGTAGAGTCTCACTTATCCAACACTCGCTTATCCAACGTTCTGGATTATCCAACGCATTTTGGTAGTCAATGTTTTCAATACATCGTGATATTTTGGTGCTAAATTCGTAAATACAGTAATTACTACATAGCATTACTGCATATTGAACTACTTTTTCTGTCAAATTTGTTTTATAACACAATGTTTTGGTGCTTAATTTATAAAATCATAACCTAATTTGATATTTAATAGGCTTTTCCTTAATCCCTCCTTATTATCCAATATATTCGCTTATCCAACATTCTGCCGGCCCGTTTATGTTGGATAAGTGAGACTCTACTGGGGCCCCTGGTGGCAGAGTGTGTTAAAGCACTGATCTGCTGAACTTGCGGACCAAAAAGTGCCAGGTTCAAATCCCGGAAGCAGAATGAGCGCCCGCTGTTAGCCCCAGCTCCTGCTAACCTAGCAGTTCGAAAACATGCAAATGTGAGTAGATCAATAGGTATCGCTCCGGCGGGAAGGCAACGCCGCTCCATGCAGTCATGCTGGCCATATGACCTTGGAGGTGTCTACGGACAGCGCTGGCTCTTTGGCTTAGAAATGGAGATGAGCACCAACCCCCAGAGTTGGTCACGACTGGACTTAACGTCAGGGGAAAACCTTTACATTTACCTTTACTATAGTTTAATATAACTGGATTTGTTTCAAAAGGGATTATGTCTCAGAGTATGTCGTCCAGATTACATCAATATAAATAAAGGGACTACTGTATACACATATTGGTTTATTATTACACCCCACAAAAAAAGAATAATTGCACATATTAAGGTTTACTGCACTGAACCTTTTTGTGGACTAACCCAACTGTCTTTCCTAACTAGAGCAGACCTACTGAATTGAATGTTCATGGAACATCGTTAGTATAAATTAGATTGATTCAATGTATCTACTCTAATTGGGACTAATAATTAGATTTAGGTAATAGACCACAAGTGGGGCCAACAACTAGTTGTTACAGCATGCTTTCCTCCTGTTAAGGGCTGAAGTTAACCATGTGCCTTTCCATTATATTACATTATATTCTCTCCTCCCTCTTCATAGCTTTCCATTTTTCTTTTGCAAATTACATTCCATAGCTATTAAGCATGCTCCATCTTCATTAGAATGGGGGATTTTTGAACAAGAAGGATCACCTCGGGTTATTTTAAGACAAGGAATGATTTTTTCTGCATTTCATGGCTTTCATGCTTGACTATTTAGAAGGAGCGCAAAGCCTATGAAATGCAAAACATACTGTGTGTGGGTTGGTTGCCAAACATCTCTTGAGTATTATAAAGTTTGTTCAGACAAAGCCTCCCCGCTCCCAAATAACAGTTTTTATCCATGCCTTTCTGAAGAAACTGAAACTCCCTCCCATAATTTCTCAAAATACATGGCTTGGTTTCTCACTGGATACATTGATTCGGGTTCACTCTTTAGAATGGTCCAGTGTGAACATAACCATCACGACAGACTCGAAGGTACACAACAACAATATACTTTTGGCATTTTGTGTCTAATGTGGTCAACCAAAGACTGATATCTCAGGAAGATACTGCTCTGAACATCTTCACATATTCAGAAATAGCTCCCTAAATAAGAGCTATCCAAGGTGCTGAATTTATTCTGGAAATAGCAGCTCAGATTACAACTAGGAGCAGATTCATTGTTCCAATGAATTACTCGGAAAACTTTCCCCAGGAAGACCTTCTGAGCATGTTGAGGTGCCAAGCAAGGTCTTCCAAGTCTTTTCATGCTTCTGTATTTCTGCAACTCTGTTCCAGTTTTTATATATATGTAGTTGTAAAAATGGATAATGACAAAGGTTGACATGAAGGAAATCAACTTATGACTTCATCACACCCAATTAAATAAGCATTTCTACACACTTAAGAAACTGCCACCTATGGTGCCCTTCACATGCCACAAGCTTCAAATGTTGGGTAGAGGTTATTTTCCATTTCTAAAATGTGGGTTTTCCCCATGATTCCTGAGTCTATTCGTAAGTGACTTAGTGCTCAATTCTCCATGTAGAGATGTGTAAAAACACCCAATTTAACATGTGATGGGAATCCCCTCTGGCCCGTTTGTAAATAAAACGATGTTGTTGTTATGGAGGGAGGAGCCGATATGGGCAGAATTGATTCCTTTCTTCCGCCATTACCGTTTTGGGGCTGAGAGGGTATAGCAAACAAGATATTCAAAACATTCAGGAGAAAAAAAGCAAGTATGCAAATCCTGCACTTCTGTCTCTGTAACTCTAGCAAGCTCCCTCTTTCGATACCCCCTTCTTCCTGTCATAAAAGTTCTTTTGATCTCTTGCCTGATGAAACTCCTGCTGTGCTGTTTTTGCCTATCAAAAGGATAGCAGAGAAAGATTTAGGAGAGCTAAAGCTTCATTCCCCCCTCCCTTGTAAGAATAACCCCTCTTTTCGGGCTGTAAGTTGAACTCTCAAGATAGAAGTTTTAAAAAAAAGGAAAACAGAGGAGGGACAGTGGGTGGAAGCAGGTTTTTACCATGTGAAGGCAAATCAAAAGAATACATCTTAAAGAAAGCAGGGAGAAGGATTAGGTGTGATGGAGGCAGGACAATCTTCTATTTAATTTCAAAATGGAGTATGGTGGAGCTTTAGGAAAAATCTACACTCCCTATTGGGTTACTGTGAGTTTCCCAGGCTGTATGGCCATGTTCCAAAAGCATTCTCTCCTGACGTTTCACCCACATCTGTGGCAGACATTCTCAGAGGTTGTGAGGTCTGTTGGAAACTAGGCAAGTGGGGTTTATAGAATGTCCAGAGTTGTCCGTTTGACACAAGTGTGAATGTTACAACTGGCCACCTTGATTAGCACTGAATAGCCTTGCAGTGTCAAAGCCTGGCTGCTTACTGCCTGGGGGCATCCTTTGTTGGGAGGAGTTAGCTGGCCCTGATTGTTTCCTTTCTGGAATTCCCCTATTTTTGAGTGTTGCTCTTTATTTACTTTCCTGATTTTAGATTTTTTAAAAAAATATTGGTAGCCAGATTGTGTTCATGTTCATGGTTTCCTCCTTTCTGTTGAAATTGTCCACATACTTGTGGACCTCAATGGTTTCCCTGTGTAGTCAGAGCTTACAGCAGCCCAGTGATTTCATCCATGAAAGTCTCTGACAACACTTGACCTGTTGTGTGGGATGGAGTCCTCGTTTGAAAAGTGATGATGAGGAGAACTATTATGGATACCATGAACTGCGTAAAGGACAATGAATGGGTCTTAGAGACATCAAGCCTGCATCATGTTAAGAAGAGCAAAGGCTAACATACTTTGGTGATATCATGAGATGAGGTGACTCACTAGAAAAGAGGAAAATGCTGGGTGAAATAGAAAGCAGTAGAAAAAGAGGGAAAGCCACTATCAAAGTTGATGTGATGGCAAATAACAAGAATAAGTTGTCTTTTTAAGCATTTTAATCCCTATGGCTTTTTTTCTTGCACTTGTTTAAAACTCTCGCTCCCCTTTATTGCTTCAATTGCTCATTTTAAACTGATTACTTCATTGCATTGTTTTTTTTATTTCACTTGTAGGGGCTTTACTTGTGTATGACATCCTGAGAGTGACCGCCTGTAGATTTTAGAAATAAATAAACGAATAAATAAAACAATTCAGTGCAATATATGAGCATAATATCATTCCCGGCACCTTCTATGGTCTTGGACAATAACACCATGTAACCAAATTTGGAAGACTTTCTGTTCCTGGTTTGAAAGTGTTATAATAATAATAATAATAATAATAATAATAATAATAATAATAATCATCATCATCATCATCATCATCATCATTTCTAGACCACCCTTTATCCCCAGAGGGACTCAGGGCGGTTAACATACATATAAACGGCAAACATTCAATGCCATAGCTACTTCACTTAATATCCAAAGTATAAAATGTTATAATAAAACTCGTTATAATAAAAATTCCAAATTAGAAAAAAAAAACAATACATTTAAACATGACACTCAGTAAAAACATGATTGCACAAAGTGAGCGTATACCTGGACCAAATTAAATGATCAAGTTGCAGTTATTTCCTATTTAATTGTGTGGTCCTTACTTTGAAAGTAGTTCTATTCTAGAAACTTTGTTTTTGTGGCTGTCACAAACTAGGTTGAATTGGTTGAGACTTGATGAGATAGTCATAGAAAAACTATAGGAACATGTACTGCAAGATGTCCCACAAAAACAAAGGTTTTGCAGTTTAATCAGTTTCCCCATGTTTTTATGATAGAACCAATTAGAAAATGACATTTATAACCCAGGAACAAAAATCATGTTGCATAGTGTAATTTTTGATATATCTTTGATGTTCCCTTCTCTTGTCTGTCCTTCTCTACTATCAGATAATGGCACCTTATGCATCTCATGAAACAAGGCTTAATCCACCATGGATAGGCCACATTAGCCTCTTTTTAATTTTGCTTTGGTTCTATGTAGAGAGCCTGCACATTCAGGACATACTTCAACCCACAACTTCTCATTTTAGGAATTCAGCCCTGCCATGACTAACTTTCCAATCAAGAAGTCCTACTAGCTGTCTCTTGGCTCCTATACACTCTAATGATGTTTTTTATGCTCCCCAGTTAAGGAATTAATCTACTTGCCTTTACCAAAAAGAAAAAGCTTGTTCCCTCACTTGACCTTACCGAGATCCAAGGGAGTCCTTAATAGGCCTGGCTTTTGAAATGCTAGCGATGCGTGTTTAATAAGACATTCCTTTTGCATGTTTATTACCTAGTGACATTTAAGAACCGTATTCTGATTTCATATATGCTGAATAATATCCTTTCTGGTATTTTACTTACTGCAAGTTGAATAGCTGCTGGGGTCTGGGTATCTTTTAAATCACACAATTGTCCCATATCCCCCTTAGTGTTTTAAACTGGCGAAGTTAGTGAAGTACATTCTTCAATGGTCTAGACCAGGTATGGGCAAACTTTGGCCCTCCAGGTGTTTTGGACTTCAACTCCCACAATTCCTAACAGCCGGTAGGCTGTTAGGAATTGTGGGAATGGACTCCAAAACACCTGGGGGGCCAAAGTTTGCCCATGTTTGGTCTAGACCAGGGGTCCTCAAACTTTTAAAGCAGAGGGCCAGTCTACAATCCTTCAGACTGTGGAGGGGCCGAATTATCATTTGGAGGAAAAAAACGAACAAATTCCTATGCACACTGCATATGTCTTATTTGTAGTGCAAAACAACAACAACAATGAAAGAACAATACAATATTTAAAAATGAAAACAACTGCAACCAGCATAAACCTATCAGGATTTCAATGGGAAGTGTGGGCCTGCTTCTGGCCAATGAGATAGTCAAGTGAATTAGGATTGTTGTCCTCGTGTGCCTTCAAGGCATTTCAGACTTTGGGCGAGCCTAAGTCTAAAATTATTTATTTATTAATTTACTACATTTATTTATTACATTTATATCCCGCCCTTCTCACCCTGAAGGGGACTCAGAGCAGCTGTATGTACATACAATATATTATATTATTAACATAGCACAATATTAGCATTATATATTACTATATTGAATTGAACTATACCACCATACTGTAATATTATATGTAATATATAACATATAATTAATATTATTATATGGTATTAGTATTATATTGTATAACATTATAACATTATTATCAATATTATATGTATATACAATATATTATATTATTAAAACTGATATAAAAATATTATATTATAAAACTGAGGGCGGGGGCCAGGTAAATGACCTTGGAGGGCCACATCCGGCCCCCGGGCCTTAGTTTGGGGACCCCTGGTCTAGACTCTCCCCTTTTGTAATGTATTCAAGCAGACTAGATGGACATCTTTGGGGAAATCTGTAGATTGTTTCACTCTAAATCCAATTACTGCTCCCAGTTAGAATAGATCCATTAAAAGAATTGCTAAACGGCAGGTCAACAATCAAAGATGGCTATACTAGTTGGTTCTAGCAATTCCACTTAGGACCACATGTTAGTTATAATCATTTTTTTTGTACAATAATGAAGGCAAAGGTTGCATTGCACCTGTAAAATGATAAGGAACCATGTTAGTCTTTTCTGGTTTAACTGTAGTTGGCATTTAGTTACTTCCATATTTATAGAGCATACGTGGCTTCACTGATTATGTATGATAGTACCATAGGCCAGCAGTTAATAATATTCATAAGGTAACAATTTCAGTTCTATTTTTTATAAGAAGGAAACAAATAACTACTCACTAAAATTGGAACCCTGCGACTATGGAACCATCCAGACAGGCACTAAAACACACATCCTCCCACTTCTTCAAGTGGGGCATCCAGATGACACCCCACGAAAACACAAATGCTTTTGCCATAAAGCAGGTAAACCCTGCTTTGTGGAGAGACAATTTGACTGCTGGAAAGACACGGGTCTTTCAGAAGGCCCATGTCTTTCCAGCTGCAATTGTGTAGTCCTTACTTTGAAAGTAGTTGTTCTACTCCAGAAACCTTGTTTTTGTGGCTGCCACAAACTGAGTTGAATTGGTTGAGACTCAATGATGAGATATTCATTGAAAAACTATAGCAAAATGTGCTGCAGGATGTGTCTCCAGCAAAAACAAAGTTTTTGCAGTTGAATACATCTTTTCCGTTTGTTTATGATAGAACCAATTAGGAAATTACATTTATAACCCAGGATCATTATAACATTTATAACCCGGGGAGCCTCCAGTGGTGCAGTGGGTTAAACCCTTGGGCCAGCAGGACTGATGACTTGAAGGTTGGGTTGCTGACCTGAAGGTGCTAGGTTCGAATCTAACCCAGAGAGAGAGCGGATGAGCTCCTTCTATCAGCTCCAGCTCAATGTGAGGACACGAGAGAAGCCTCCCACAAGGATGGTAAAAACTTCAAAACATCCGGGCATCCCCTGGGCAACGTCCTTGCAGGCAGCCAATTCTCTCATACCAGAAGCGGCTTGCAGTTTCTCAAGTTGCTCCTGACACACACACACACACACAACCTTTGAGGCCCCATAAACAATAACTTCTCTTAAAATGTAAACTAAAGTTGTTTGAACGAAAGATGGAAGTTGTTTATATAGTGATCTGCCTTTACCAGGGTAAATAACAATGACAAAATATATAAACTCCAATTGCCATAGAAAAGGTGCCTGAGTAACACATACACATGTCTATACCCTGTAAAAAAAGAACATATCCTGTTGAAATAGGCCTTTGTTATGGACCCAAATTTCTTGGGTTTTGTCTGGACATCCAAGAGTAACTTCTGGTTGATGCTGTTGCAACTGGCTATAGATAAGCCCCAAGACTTTGCAAAACCAGTGCTCAGCCTCCCACCTTATATAAGAGGTCTATGGACACTTTAGACTTATTTTCTCAACTGGGAAAATCGGGGGTCTATTACATGCCAGGCACGCATTATAATACTGAGCTATGTCTCTCCCTCCCGAATTCAAAGTATCCTCTCTCTGAAATCCATATAGCGTAATAAAAACTGGATAGTGAAACCCGTCTTAGGCAAATGCATTAAAACATCTAGTGAATAAAGTTTGAAGCGTATTATTCATAGAGTGCTTGCCAAACGCATACATTTTGCTAAGCCCTGGATGGAGAGAGAGGGAAAAAAGAGAAGCCATATGTATATTGCTAAATCAAATAAATGCAGGGCTGCTAGTACTTTTCCAGTATGTAAGTAAAGATACAAAATGTACAGCAAACTCCTGCCAAAATATTACAAAACTGAAGAGCTTCTGGGAGGAGGGGGGAAATCATATACAAAAAGGATGGTAATGTTCCTTTCCTTCTTCTTTTGTGGAGCCTGGAGCACCAAGATCTCTACATGGTTATAGGATAGGTCATATGCAATGAAACCCATACATATATATAGCAAAGGTGGTGTTGTATAACAAGGTGCCCCTGATAATGAAATCTGCAGTTTTACTTCTTGGGGCACATACAGAATTATGCAACACAGTTGGGTTTTCTGGTGGAAATGGTTCTGTTTACAATGGTTTACAATGGTTACTTCTCCCCATTGCTGGTTCATCTCTTGTTGGAATGTGTTCTCAACGTATTGGCCACAAAACAGGGCTAATCCTAGGGATCTCAGCCCTTGACAATATTAAACCCTTATGGTGGCAGGACTGCTGACTTGAAGGTTGGGTTGCTGACCTGAAGGTTGCCGGTTCGAATCTGGGAAGAGCAGGGATGAGCTCCCTCTCTCAGCTCCAGCTCCCTAT
The DNA here is from genome assembly GCF_035594765.1 of Anolis carolinensis. Lineage (NCBI taxonomy): Eukaryota > Metazoa > Chordata > Lepidosauria > Squamata > Anolidae > Anolis > Anolis carolinensis. Next base: position 99,500 of record NW_026943840.1, on the reverse strand, counting down.
GCAAGGACACGAGGGAAGCCTCCCACAAGGATGGTAAAAACATCGAACATCCAGGCATCCCCTGGGCAACGTCCTTGCAGATGGCCAATTGTCTCACACCAGAAGCGACTTGTAGTTTTTCAAGTCGCTCCTGACACCAATCCTCAATATGTAAAGGCAAATAAGTATGGTGGTTTTCCCTTCACTGTAGAAGAAAACAAGTATCTGTAGAACTCCACAGTCTCGTCCCAAAAGCCAGCTATTTGTGGATCATGTCTTCACATTTTCTACCTAGAACTTTCACTGTATTCCAGTGTCCTGAAGTGTTCAAGAAGAATCATATTGTGTAGAGAAGCATGTACATTTTGGTGCAAAAATCCTGTGTTCTGCAACAAAAACCCATTTTCTTTGCAGAGATAGTGTATCAAAAATGTCTGTGCAAAAAAATTGATTTTTGTTGTTGTTGTCTATGCAAAATAATTCCTTAGCAACAATTCAGGATGTCAGAATACTGAGGAAAATACCCACAAAGGGATCTTATGTCTACTATTTCCCACCATGCTATTTCTCTCAGGACCCTTCGAACAATGTGGAAACAATTAATAACAAATATTGAGTTGCTGTGAGTTTTCCAGGCTGTATGACCATGTTCCAGAAGTATTATCTCCTGACATTTCACCCACATCTATGACAGGCATGCTCAGAGGTTGTGAGGTTGGTTGGAAACTACCCTGTTTCCCAGAAAATAAGACATCCTGTGACGGCGCGAGTGGCGCCATCTATATGTCAAACTATAAGTTTCAAGATTTGAATTGTTGTATCATGTCTGATTTTGCCCTTACCCTGTAAATGTAGTTGGATTGGTTATTTATATCTGTCAATCAATGTTGTTTGTACCTGTTATATTGCTTACTCAGCTAAACTGTTTGGCTCCACCTCTTCCTGGAGTAGGACAGTGTTTCCTCCTTTTCATTCCACCAGCAAGCTCTCTATCGGATGGACGTGAAAGAGAGGCTTGGCTCTGAAAGCCCTTCAAAAGTTACCTCTCAGCACCAATTCTGAGGTTCTTACCCTTGGGACTCACACTTCATGTTCAGGGCCAACCTGAACAACGTTGAGGAGTCTCAAGCGCCTTCACATCAGTCCTTTGGCAACGGAGGAAGACTCTTGTCTTCAGATATAGGTCATTGGACTGAGGCTGAGTTTGCTCCGGCATTCACAGCCAGAGAAAGAGGGATCTGGACAAGCTTCATGGACTTAAACAATCAAAGACTGTAATGTATATTTTCTTTTACCCCCTTTGTGAACAATAAACCCAGTTTTTGAGTTATCTACAGTGTTTTGGTCCTTGGGAGTTCCAGTTTCCCTAAAGGAGGGCAAGAAGCAATCCCCTGGGGAAAGATGTCACGTCCATGCCTCTTTCACTAAGAGTACAGCCCCAGGCGCGACGGCACACATCCCCAAAAAAATAAGACCTAGCAGAGGTTTTGCTGAATTGCTAAATATAAGGCCTCCCCCAAAAGTAAGACCTAGCAAAGTTTTGTTTGGAAGCCCGCCAAACAAAACACCAGAACTTGCAGGATCGGTAAATGCACATACCAGTTGTACATGAAAATAATGGTAATAATATATTAATGTTATATTATTTATATTTATATAGTAGTAACAAGAAATTATTGACAGGAGTCATAGTTTGTCTGGTTTGGTTATGTTGGTTTGTGATGACAACTACTGTACAGTATATAATAAATGTTCAATTTTTTGTTCCACAATAAATGTGAATTCTTCTTCATAGAAAAAATAAGACATCCCCTAAAAATAAGACCTAGCACATCTTTGGGAGCAAAAAATAATATAAGACACTGTCTTATTTTCAGGGAAACACGGTAGGCAGGTGAGGTTGATATATCTGTGGAATGTGGGCAAAATGTCAGAAGAGAATGCTTCTGGGACATGGCCATACAGCCCAGAAAACTCACAGAAACCCAGTGATTTTGGCCATGAAAGCTTTCGACAACACAATAACATATATTTTTCCCATCCCTAACTAGCCCTACCATTGGGTAGAATGAAGCAATCGCTGGCAAATACACCGGGGAATAGCAATGAGATGCTGGAGACAGAGCTGTGAATGCTATTGTTCTTTACTCTCTAAGGCTGGATCTACCCTGCCATATAATCCAGATTATCATAGAAAATAATCCAGATTATTTTCTTTGAACTGGATTATATGAGTCTACAATGCCATATAATCCAGTTTAAAGCACATAATCTGGATTTGATATAGCAGTGTAGATAAAGCCTGAGTTGGATGGACAATTACAGTGGATGCCAAAACCAATTTCTTGCCCTTGGGACTCTTGGGAGTTACTCAGACTACTATTAAAAAACTCCAACAAAACAGAAGCAGAAGTCATTGCAAGTACACTTCTGGTTTTGAACATATTCAATAATGCGGTTCCACAGATGTGTTTTAATGGTGAATTTAAAAGGAGGTTCCTTTTAAAGGAGAGACAATTCTCTTTCTTCTTCTTTTGGTCAAAAAATTATAGATGTGAGAGATTGGAGGGACCAAGGGCTGTAAAAACAGCCTTAGGCACATGAAACCAGGTCTGGATTTCACCCAATTCTACGCAGCTTTGCATTATGGCCTCAGATATAGGGAAGACCTTGGCACCTTATTATAGTTGCAAAATAAGAGGCAACTCGCAGTAATCCACTGCTTCTTAAACTGTGTGTCTCGACTCCCTGTGGGGTCCCCTGAGCTCAATGTTGGGGCCACAAAAAAAGGTTTCCAAATACTACCCATTTATACAAATCCATTAGCAACAACATATAATGTTTACAGTGCACTCTGCAGAAAATGCTTCAGTTGTACTCTACAAAAAGGAAAACCAGCCTGTTTAGCAAGCCTTGCAAACTACCGTATATACTCGAGTATAAGCCAACCCGAATATAAGCCGAGGCACCTAATTTTACCACAAAAACTGGAAAAACGTATTGACTCGAGTATAAGACGAGGATGGAAAATGCAGCAGTTATGGGTCAAATTTAAAAATAAAAATAGATATTAATAAAATTGCATTATTTGAGGCATCAGTAGGTTACATGTTTTTGAATATTTATATAAAACCTATATATTCAAGTATAAGCCGACCTGAATAGAAGCCGGCCAGGACCCTCACCCGAGTATAAGCCGAGGGGAGATTTTCAGCCCTAAAAAACCGCTGAAAAACTAGGCTTATACTCAAGTATATACAGTACAGTAGAGTCTCACTTATCCAACACTCGCTTATCCAACATTCTGGATTATCCAACGCATTTTTGTAGTCAATGTTTTCAATATATCATGATATTTTGGTGCTGAATTCATAAAAAAGTAATTACTACATAGCATTACTGCGTATTGAACTACTTTTTCTGCCAAATTTGTTGTCTAACATGATGTTTTGGTGCTTCATTTGTAAAATCATAACCTAATTTGATGTTTAATAGGCTTTTCCTTACTGCCTCCTTATTATCCAACATATTCGCTTATCCAACATTCTGTCGGCCCGTTTATGTTGGATAAGTGAGACTCTACTGTACTTTCAAATTAGGTCCCACACAATTAAACAGGAACAGATTTTTTCCAAATTTTGTTACATAATGTTACCAATAAATATTTGATTTTATGTCTATTTTATATACATATATACCTGGAATCCCATACAATTTCTAAGGCAGAAAGAGGCAGCAAGTGGAAAAAGTTGGAGAAGTCATGGTCTAGTCAACTCTAGGGCTAAATTCCCATCCTTTTCAACAAGTGGTGAAATATCTGGGGGCAACATTATCTGCAGATCTCCTTCCATCCTCCTGCCATGTCAAGAAGTATGACTTTTCTGCTTCATTTGGGCAGATTTACAGTTATACGGGATGATAACAAACAAGCACGGAGGACAGGAAATGAAAACAACTCACTCTTCCTTTACCCGCATCCCAGGCATAATGTATGAGGCTGCTCTCAGGCTTCATCAGATAGTGAGTCACGCTGACTCTCAAGAAGCCAGGGAGATATTCTTGAATGGGGAGAGTTATTAGGAGACAGTAATTCTGTGTCAATGCAATATGCAAACTTGGTTGTAATGGTTGGTTATGATGGATGCTAGTATCTGTTTGTCTTAGAAAACAAACAAATGGGTAAGATAATATTCACATTCTCCGCTATAAGCCTGAAAGCTTCTCTAGGCAAGCTTTGGAGTGAGAGACCTCTTTTATCTTCACTGTGTAGGTTCAGGAGAATGACAATAATCAGCCCAAAAGCATTCTGTGAGTTCTGTTTGAACCCAAGACCATTCAGAGAAGATATATGTATAGTAACAATCTATAAAGACTGCTAAAGAATCACATAGATAAATGCAAACACTTGTTTGGTGTTGCATCTCATTGGCAACTTTTGTTGCTGTAGGATAAAAGACGTTCACACATTGCATCCACATAGAGAGACACAGATGATATGACATATTGGTCAATTGCAAGAGAAGAGATTGAGACTACATGTCGGGAAGAATTCCCTGAAGAAAACAAGACACCAAGAGTGTTGTAGCTCAGTCTGAACCTGAGATTGGGCCCATTCAGCCAGCAATTATGTCATGGAGCCAAATCCCAGGGCTGGATTTCCAAGCCCTGAATCTGGCTTCATAACATAAAACAACCCTGCAAGCACCTGGCGGGAGAAGATAAAATGAGCCTGGGAACTCAGGGTTGAAAGTATAAACAATTATAATTGATGTAGTGTGTGGGAATGGTAGTAATGTGATCCGGAGGGTGGGGTTTGATGATGATATTTGCGTGTGCTATTACGTTGCATCAGAAGTGATAAAATTGAATGTATGTAAACATTAGGTCATTCTCGACTTTTCCAAAGTCATGTATTCTTCAATAAAGATTGGATTTGAGAGCAGCTATCTTTGATCTGCGTTCAGACTGGTCCTTTGAAGTGAGCGCGACATTTAAGTCGAGAATCCCGTTCTCACCCTCCTGCGGAATTCGCAGTGAAGTGATAATGAGTGGAGAAGGAGATCAAAGCCCAAATGGAGCAGGGAGGCCTTTGCAAGGGGCCCGGCCGTTGGGAGAAGAGACGCTGCAAGCCATAGCTTCCTCTACGGGGTACCCCAGGCCGGACGGCGTGACCCAGAGGATTCCCAGGGGAGGAAGAGGCGTCTCTGCGGCTGCGGAAACCAGTTGGGGATCTGGAGGAAGCATGCCGGAGACCGTGGCCCTGCGGTTATCCATCCTGGAAACAAATTTATCCAGGCTGTCGGAAACCGTAGGGAGGTTGGTGCCACTATTGGAAGAGAATCTCCAAAAGGAGCCCATCCGATATGGCGCCGAGAGAGAGCCAAGTAAAGAAGGAGATTGGAGCCAGAGGGGCCAGCGAGCATCAACGCAGAGTCCCGTGGCCGCGAGGGGCGAGGGAGATGAGGAATATTGGCAGGAGCTGGAGTTCCGAGACAGAATGGCACGCGAAGTGGAGCGCCAGCGAGCTCTGGGAACTCTGAGGCCGCCATCTCCAACAGAGCTCCCAACCCCCCGAATGGGCGCCGGGGTGGAAAGACCACTGGGGCCAGGGATCGGGTCCAGTGGATTAGCAGACGAAGGCGGAGAGGAGCAGGAGATCCAGGAAGAGGAGGAGAATGTGCTGTACGACGAGGGAAGACGAGATGCGGGGGCTACAGCGAGGCCCGTATGCGGATGGGTGGAAGGGCCGACAGCGGCGGCAGAATTTCGGGAGCCGCGCAGAATGACTACCGGAGTGGGGCGCGGCGTGTTCAGAGGGGCCGTCCAAGGAAACCCGATGCAACCCTTCCCCCTGCCTCCCAGACAGCACCAACGGGCCGCAGAATGGATGCCAAGGAGGGAAGATCTCAAACTAGAATACGGAGGGGAATCAGCTGAATTGAACTTTTTTCTAATTAGCATCAGAGGATACATGGAAGACAATGCACACACATTCCCCTCCGAAGCAAGCAGGGTTCGAGCCATCGGCAACACACTAAAGAGAGGAGCTGCAAGCTGGTATGTGCAACTACATGCCAGACGCGACCCATGCCTGAGGTCAGTGCCCCGCTTCCTCGCCGCACTGGAAAACCGGTTCAGAGACCGGCTAGAGCAATTGAGGGCTCGAGACCAGCTTAAAGGAATAAAGCAGAGGGACAAAACGGTGCCCGAGTACGCAGAGGAATTCCTCCACCTCGCGGAAAGGGTACCAGAGTGGTCTGAAGTGACCAAAGTGGAAATATTTAAAGAGGGACTACGCCCCGAGGTTTTCAGCTGGGCAGCGCACAGAGATGACCCCGAAACGCTCCAGGGATGGATTCAACTAGCGGGGCGCGTTGAGTCCACCCTGGCCCAAGTAAAGCGCTTCAGGAGCAGCGGTGGCCAGCAAAGACCGGTGGCAAGAGGCCGAGGAGAAACGAGGAAGCAGGAAAGGTCCGGAGGGAGGCCGGGGATTCCCTCCAGAGGAGACGACAACAAACCTAAACCGGGATGCTTTGTGTGTGGGAAGACGGGCCATCGAGCAGCAGAATGTTGGGCACGGAAGGGGGAGCCGCCAAAACCCTCAAAACCCAAGCCAGCAACCGGGAGGCGTGCGGAGGAGGAGGTGCAAGCCCCAGAATCTCCGGAAAGATTGGTGAGTCGGGACAAACGCATGATAGTAGTGCCAATCTGCATCTCGGGGCTAGAGAATCGGGCCACCTGCAAGGCATTTGTGGATTGTGGTTGTTCTAGGAACATTATAACTCCGGAACTAGCAGGAGCGCTGAAATGCCAGCAGATGGTGCTTGACTCCCCAATTGCATTTTCGCAGCTAGATGGATCAGTTGCTGCTGGGGAAGTATCTACAAAGGAAATACGGGAGGTCCCATGTAAAATAGGCAAATGGGAAGGAAGAATATCCTTTGTGATAGCCCCTATTGCCACATACCACGTAATATTAGGGATACCATGGCTCGAACAGGCAAATCCTGACGTAGATTGGAGAGGAAAGAGCCTAGCATTTAAAGAACAGCAGACGCAATGGGAGATAAGCAAAATTGCAGAAGAGGAAGACGAGGGAGATGAATCAGGTGAAATAGACCCACAGCTATTGCCACCTGAATACAGAGACTTTCTGGATGTTTTCAATCAGAAAGAGGCAAGTAAATTACCTCCCAAAAGGAATATAGAAGTAGAAATTGAAATAACCCCAGGAGCAAACTTACCAAAACCAAAAGTATATCCCATGTCTGTGCAGGAGAAGGAGGAATTGAGGAAGTATATTGATAAAAACCTGGCGCGAGGCTTCATTAAACCATCCAATTCTCCTCTCGGGGCCCCAGTGTTATTTAGGAGAAAGAAAGACAACTCCCTAAGATTGTGCATTGATTATCGTAATTTAAATGCAATTACTAAGGACAATAAATACCCTATGCCCTTAGTAAAGGATTTAATTACCGTATTGAAGAAAGGGAGCATATTTACTAAACTGGATTTAATTGAAGCATATCATAAATTAAGAATCAAACCGGAGGATACTTGGAAAACTGCATTTTCCTGCGCATTCGGCCATTTTGAATATAAAATTTTGCCTTTCGGACTAAAAAACGGAGGCGGTTGCTTTATGCAGCTTATAAATGAAATATTACACCCCTTGTTGTACAGAGGGGTATTTATATTTCTTGATGATATCTTGATTGTGAGTGAAGATAAGGAAAAGCACGTGAAATTGGTCCGGGAAGTGTTGCAGAGACTAAGAGAAGCAAAGCTATACGCAAAACTGTCCAAATGTGAATTTAATAAAACTCAAATTGACTTTCTGGGGTATCGGATATCTCCAGAAGGATTAGCTATGGACCCAGCTAAAGTATCAGATGTAAAAGAATGGGGAGTACCTCAAACAAGGAGGCAATTGCAATCATTTCTGGGGTTTGCAAATTTTTATAGATCCTTCATAAAAGGCTTCGCGCAAATAACCGCACCCCTTACTGAACTTTTAAAAACAAAAGGGAAAGGGGAGACAGCAAAAGTAAAAGCTCCTGGCGCCAAACTGAGTTGGACGCCAGAATGCCAAAAGGCATTTGAAACCCTAAAAGAATGCTTCACAGAAGGACCCATCCTAAAACATCCAGATATCAGAAGCCCTTTCATAATCCATTGCGATGCCTCAGACTGTGCGTACGGGGCAGTACTATTGCAAAAAGATCAAAATGGGAACTTAAAACCCTGTGGATATTTGTCCCGGAAGTTCAGCGAAACTGAAAAATGTTGGCCAATATGGGAAAAAGAGGCATTAGCCATATTAAAAGCCTTAGAATGCTGGCGACACTTCCTCGAAGGAAGCGGTATCCCATTTGAAATTTGGTCTGACCATAAGAATCTCCAGTATTTAAAGTCTCCTCGAAAATTGTCCCCCAAACAAATTAGATGGGCGCAATACTTCAGCAGGTTCGATTTCCAATTAAAATTTTTTCAAGGGAAGCAGAATGTCTTGGCAGATGCTCTTTCACGCATGCCTCAACACGAAGGCATAACCACAGCAAAAGAGGGGACAATATTCTCTGATAAACAATGGGGCTTAGCTGTCAGGACAAGAGCGCAAACCCAAAAGGAGAACACGGCTATTGTTGAACTCGACGGGGAAGATAATTGGGGAAACGAACTGAAACAGTCTTATGAAGGAGATCAGTGGATCGCATCCAACGCAGAAAAGGGGGAGCAGAAGGGGGGATTTTGGTTTGTTAACAAGAAACTGTATATCCCAGCAATATTAAGGATTAAGATTTTGCATCGTTTTCACAATAACCAGAGCGCTGGTCATACAGGAATTACAAAAACAACGAAGGCAATAGCAAAACATTGTTGGTGGCCAGGAATGAGGAAGGACATAAAGAATCATGTTGTTCAATGTGATGATTGTGCCAGAAATAAATCGAGAGGAGGGAAGCCTATGGGATTATTACAAACAGTAGCGGAACCTACCAGACCTTGGGAATGTGTAGCTATCGACTTTGTGGGGGAACTGCCGGTTAGCAAAGGACATCGTTATATTTGGACAGTATTAGACCTGTTTTCTAAACAGGCCCACTTTATAGCACTGACGAAACTACCATCGGCCGAGAAACTAGCTGAATTGTACATAAACCATATTTACAAACTGCATGGATGTCCCAGTAGAGTGGTCAGTGACAGAGGAGTACAATTCACAGCAAAATTTTGGGAAAAATTCTTGGAAATGCTAGGAGCAGAAAGGAGTCTAAGTTCTGCTTTTCACCCCATGACAAACGGGGCAGTAGAACGTACTCAGCAGACACTTGGGCAGTTCCTTCGAATGTACTCTAACATGAGACAAAATGACTGGTCTAGGTGGTTGGCTTTTGCAGAACTAGCTTTTAATTCGACTATACATTCAGCAACAAATAAAACCCCCTTTGAAGTGGTTTACGGGTATGAAATACAGCCTTTGCCCCAGTTACCAAGATGGACAGAGAATGAGGAAACAGAGGCAGGGAAATGGAAAACACAAATGCTAGAATGCTGGAGTCAAGTGACTGCATCCTTAAAGGAAGCACACAAAAAGTATAAAGCGTTCGCAGACAGAAAGAGGGTGGAAGGTGATAAATTGGATAAAGGAGATCTAGTGTGGTTAAGTACCCAAAACATCAAATTGGGGCTACCTTCGAGAAAATTGGGCCCCAAATATATTGGACCATTCAGAATACAGGGTGTTATCAATGAAGTAACTTTTCAGTTGGCATTGCCAAAAAGTTTAGGGAAAATACACCCAGTATTCCATCGCAGCTTACTGAAAAAGTATATGGGGACTTTGGACAAAATGGACACATAGAGTTGTTGTTTGATTTGTTTCAGGACTATGATGAAAAAAGAACCGAAGAGGAGGATGAAGAAAACGAGGGCGCCATGTCATGGAGCCAAATCCCAGGGCTGGATTTCCAAGCCCTGAATCTGGCTTCATAACATAAAACAACCCTGCAAGCACCTGGTGGGAGAAGATAAAATGAGCCTGGGAACTCAGGGTTGAAAGTATAAACAATTATAATTGATGTAGTGTGTGGGAATGGTAGTAATGTGATCCGGAGGGTGGGGTTTGATGATGATATTTGCGTGTGCTATTACGTTGCATCAGAAGTGATAAAATTGAATGTATGTAAACATTAGGTCATTCTCGACTTTTCCAAAGTCATGTATTCTTCAATAAAGATTGGATTTGAGAGCAGCTATCTTTGATCTGCGTTCAGACTGGTCCTTTGAAGTGAGCCTGACAATTATCCCTGCACCTGCTTTGCCAGAGGACTCTGGGTTTGGGCCTGAAATGCAGCCAGAAGACTGGGTTTGGGCCTGACATGCAGCCAGAGTTTGTCCCAGTGGATTCTGGGACCAGAGACTGAATGGTTGCAAGCAGCCATTGTGAACCACATTCCTCCCAGCAGTCAAGGTCAGATCTCCAGGTGCCAGGTGGACATTCTAGTTTAGAGGAGGATAAAGAGTTTGACAGGAGGGGAGCAATAACTCACCAAAGGAGGGAATGAGAATGTTTGCGGACAAGTAAATAACTGCTTTTGAAGCACTCTAATGAATAGTTTTCTCATGAGAGAAGGAGTTTTCTCATGAAAGAAAGACCTTGGATTTTCCTTAAATGCCTGGTTCTTCTCTGCCATAGCAGAGGTGACAACGTTGCTTATTCAAGAAAGAAGCATTTTTTCTCCGTGTTCCTGTGTATCCTGTTTCTAGTTCCAGCCTTGCCTTGGTCTGCATTTCCAGTTGGATTTCAGTGACGTTGCTGTTTGGTTTTTTTATTCTGGTTAAGATCCTTGCCTTGTGATTCTTCATTGACTTATACCTTGGATTATCTTGGAGTTATTCCTGAACCCTAATTCTGTCTTCATTGATTCATGCCTTGGAAATACTCTACTGTGGACTATAATTGATATAATTGAATTGGGACTTATTTTGATATTCAGTTCTGGACTATGTTCTTTGAGTGGCTTTTATAGACTTTTGTTTCATGAACTTCAAATACCTTGCTCTTGTGGATTTAAAACTATTTTATTGACTGTGAACTTTATTTTCTTGTGATTACTTATAACCTTCAATAAACAACTTGCTTGCTTATATTCTGGGGCTCCAGTGTGGTCTTGAGGTGCCTACGCAGCCTAGAGGTGCAACCAGGGCCGGCCGGAGATATTTTTTGATGTAAAGCGGGGGTGCTGAAAAGCGCCCCCGCCACCGGCGCCCTGGCCCCGCCCAGCGTGCCCTGGCCCCGCCTCCCACGCTGCGTGGGAGGCGGGGCCAGGGCGAATAGTGAGGGGGCGGGGCCAGAGTTGGCCCCGCCCCCCGTGCCCTGGCCCCGCCTCCCACGCAGCGTGGGAGGCGGGGCCAGGGCACGCTGGGCGGGGGGGCGGGGCCAGAGTTGGCCCCGCCTCCCACGCTACCCCCGCTCGCCCGTCTGGCCTTTTGTAGCAGGCCAGACTCAGCGGAGGTTTCTCCAGGCCGCGATTGCGGCCTGGAGGAACCTCCGCTGAGTCTGGCCTGCTACAAAAGGCCAGACGGGCGAGCGGGGGTAACGTGGGAGGCGGGGCCAGCTCTGACGCCGCTCCCCCCCCCCCCGCCCAGCGTGCCTTGGCCCTGCCTCCCACGCAACGTGGGAGGCGGGGCCAGGGCACGCTGGGCGGGGGGGCGGCGTCAGAGCTGGCCCCGCCTCCCACGTTACCCCCGCTCGCCCGTCTGGCCTTGTGTAGCAGGCCAGACTCAGCGGAGGTTCCTCCAGGCCGCAATCGCGGCCTGGAGAAACCTCCGCTGAGTCTGGCCTGCTACAAAAGGCCAGACGGGCGAGCGGGAGTAGCGTGGGAGGCGGGGCCAGCTCTGACGCCGCTCCCCCCCCCCCGCCCAGCGTGCCTTGGCCCCGCCTCCCACGCTGCGTGGGAGGCAGGGCCAAGGCACGCTGGGCGGGGGGGGGGGGGGAGCGGCGTCAGAGCTGGCCCCGCCTCCCACGCTACTCCCGCTCGCCCGTCTGGCCTTTTCTAGCAGGCCAGACGGGCCAGGGCGCACTGGGCGGGAGGCGGGGCACCGTCAGGGCGGTGCCCCGCCTCCCGCCCAGCCTGACGGCGCCCCCCCGGGCCTGCGCCCGAGGCGGCGGCGTCAGCTGCCGCATGAGTGGGGCCGGCCCTGGGTGCAACAAAGAGTTGGAAGTTGGTAGACTTGCTTTCATTGAAGGTTTGAAGACAAACTTGATGGTTCCTTCTCAAGGATTCCATAAAAGCAAGTATCTTGCAACAGCAGATGTTTGGACTAGATCAGTGATTCTCAACCTGGGCTCCCCAGATGTCTTGGCCTACAACTCCCAGAAATCCCAGCCAGTTTACCAGCCGTCAGGATTTCTGGGAGTTGAGGGCCAAAAATATCTGAGGACCCCAGATTGGGCACCACTGGATTAGATGCATTTTTAAGACAATTTCTAACCTTGTAAATATGTGTCCAAGCCAATGATTTGGTTTTCAAAATATTCTGCCCCATCTCCCAAGAATTATACCCTTTTTCTCATTTCCAGGGAATTCATAAACACCTTACGAGACAAAAAAGGCATAGCAAGCAATAAGCTTCATGAGTAGACAGAGATTTTTTTCTGCAAGTGCAAAATTTTTCCATCACTTCTCTACATTGATTTTTCACTTTTTATCCATGATGGAATTCAAGAGAGGTCTCAAGAGGCATTGTTCAGACCCCACGAAGTCATTACATTACATGCCTTAAGAACACATCCTAGTGTTCTACCTAACTCACCTTATGACCGAGCAAATGAATTCATCATCCAAAATAGATAATTTTCTGCCCAACAACTAATCCAACCTTCGAATTACTTGCTAACAACATGTCCCCTATTCACGTTTCTGTACAATCACCATAGAGATAGATAGATAGATTAGATAAGACTAGATTATCTGGGCAGGGGATCTTGCCCTAACAGACATATCTGACATGCTCTTTTAGCAGCAAATGTTCATACCCATCTGTTAGCGTGGCACCGTGCCCATTACAATTTGATTTGGCTGTTTCATTAGGGCATATGTACTATGGAGCCCACAGGCAGTCGAGGTAAGGCTAAATAAATCAGCTATGTAGGGAAATAGATTTATTTATGCTTTTGAAAAAACAGCCCACTGAAAGCTCAAATGAGCCCCCCACATACTGTGACATTAAAAGCCACAGTGTGTTCCAGTGGTAAAACATTTCCGGGAATGCCATGGAATATAAGTAAGTTCTCCTCTTGCCATGGCTACAAGATCATGGAAAACGTGAACCTAGTGCCTGAGCACATCCATAGATTCCAGTTGTTGCATTTATTGTTATTGAACAGTTATGTTAAGTAGACCAAAGGGTCCACTTTGCACCCATCTACACTGACATATAATCCAGTTTTAGAATGCAGATGAACTGCATTGAGCTGGATTATATGGCAGTGTAAAGTGATATACCAAACTGTGCCACATTACACCACAAATCAATGCAATTCAATGCAAAAACTGTGCCATGAATCAGTGCAATTCAGTCTGCATTATACGAGTCTACACTGACCATTATAATGCAGTTCAAACTGCATTATATGGCAGTGTAAATGGGGCATAGTTAAAGGATGAGTGGCTTTTTGCCACTAAGGATTATAATCACCATCTCGAAGTGAGCACACACACATTCATGTCCAGAAACATGTGCACTCATACATGCAGATATGCATGTACACAAGATTCCTGTTCACCCATACATTCTTCCAGACGATCATCTTGCATCCTGGTTAGTAATTGTATGACAGATCACCAACATATCACCAACATATATACCAGATTCTGTAGGCTGAAGGAGCTGGCAAACCACCTCTGAGTATCTCTTGACTAAGAAAACCCTAAGGTCCTCAAACTTTTTAAGTGGAGGGCCGATTCACAGTCCCTCAGACTGTTGGGGGGCCGGACTATGATGAAATAGTCCAAAATTAGGATTGTTGTTGTTGTGTGTCTTCAAGTCATTTCAGACTTAGGTCAACCCTAAGTCTAAAGTTTAGGACAGAGGTCAGGTAAATGACCTTTGAGGGCCTTAGTTTGGGGGACCCCTAATCTAGACGATCTCATAAAACCATAGGTAAGCAAAGAGACCTCCAAAGATCATCTAGATGGTCTCATAAAACCATAGGTAAGGAAAAGGACCCTCAAAGGCCATGTACATGATCTCATAAGACCATAGAGAAGGAAAGGCCCCCCCAAAGGCCATCTAGACAATCTCATAAAACCATAGGTAAGGAAAGGGACCCTCAAAGGCCATCTAGATGGTCTCATAGGTCCATAGGTAAGGAAAGTGATCTCCAAAAGCCATCTAGATGGTCTCCTAAGGCCGTAGCTAAGCAAAGAGACCTTCAAAGACCATCTAGATGATCTCATAAGACCATAGGTAAGCAAAATGACCTCCCAAGACCAGGCAGATGTAGGTCAACCCTAAGTCTAAAGTTTAGGACAGGGGCCAGGTAAATGGCCTTGGAGGGCCGCATCCAGCCCCCGGGCCTTAGTTTGGGGACCCCTGCCCTAAGGAATGCATGGTGTCACCATTGGTCAACTGGTGGCATGAAGACATGCACAATAGTTTATCACAATCTTTGCCTTTATCTTAGTGCTTGGGAAAAATATTCTTAAAAAATAGCTCCCAGAATCCTTCTGCCAACATGGTTCTTGGAGCTATAGTTATAGTTAACAATGTGGCGCAGTTTGATATCTACTGCCTGTGTCCATGACATTTCAGTTAGATTTGACATTCCTTCCTCAGCCATCTTCATAGACACCAGTTTCATTGAAATCCATAGGGTTTTAAGTGCGAAGGCTGTCAGTTCAAGAAGGGGTGTTACAGCTGAACATACCATCTCGCAGAAAGAGCCTCACCCAGTGATTTCTATAGCTTATGTTCCTATTACATATCACTCCAAGTCTATTTCAGAAGCAAACTCTGGAGTTGTCATAACAGGTTATGTAAAAAAACACGGTTCTTTCCTCAAACAGCTTGAGACTGCAGCAGCTGCAGCAACAACAACAAACACTATGATACTGCATGATATTGTGCTCTGCTGAAAGCTATCGGTGGAAATTAATAATGACCTTGTAAGATAGGTACTTGTTATATTATCCCTGAGATGTAGACTGAAGGGCAGCTGACAAAGCAATAAGAAGGGAAGTCAACTACAATGTCCCAGGATCCTAAGGCAATTCAAGTGGTGCCAAACTGTTATTGTGACACAATGTATATGCCTCCCCTTCTCCCCCATGGCAAGTAAAGTGGCGCCAAATTGCATTTGTGACCAAGCCCATAGCCAAGGGGATGGTTTAGGGGTTCAAAACCATCTCTGAAATGTTTCAGATAAAAAAAAAATGGTTTACTCATGCATTTCATAGAATCATAGAATCACAGAATAATAGAGTTGGAAGATACCTCATGGGCCACACACGGGCCAAGAAGCAGGAAATTGCATTCAACGCTCTCCCGACAGATGGCCATCCTGCCTCTCTTTAAAAACCTCCAAAGAAGGAGCCTCCACCACACTCCGGGGCAGAGAGTTCCACTGCTGAACAGCTCTCAAAGTGAGGCAGTTCTTCCTTATGTTCAGGAGGAATCTCCATTCTTCTGCGTCCTAGTCTCCAGGGCAGCAGAAAACAAGCATTCACCCTCCTCCCTATGACTTCCCCTCACATGGCTATCATGTCTCCTCTCAGCCTTCTCTTCTGCAGGCTAAACATGCCCAGCTCTTTAAGCTGCTCCTCATAGGGCTTGTTCTCCAGGCCCTTCATCATTTTAACTGGCTAACCAAATCCTCATTCCAAACATATGAGAAGCGAAAAGAGTCCTTCCAAAACTACAAGAACTATCTCAACCACATTTTGATTAGTTACACTATCATTACCTACCTTTCTACCAATTTACATTGCAATAGCAGTAATAGCTGACATAGTGGAAGTGACCAAGTTGGTCTATCCTCAGCTGGCATGCACAGGGTGGGGAGGATTTGACCTGGATTGGAGGTGAAAACTGTGGAAACTGAGATGTCTCCCACTGACTGGTTCATCTAATCTAAGCCTTGTTAAAGAAACCATGGAACAGAAGCAAGGAGAAGAACCTGTGTCATTGGACTTTATATGAAAAAGACTATTTCTGATGACCACGTGAAAGCTCCGTTAATGCAAAATCCACAGACCCCATTGCCAGGATATGTATCTCCTGTGGATAAGAAGAAGTGTCTAAGTTTTCAACTCAAATGGTTCAACAGATTTCCCTGGTTAGCCTACTCATTGTATATACAAGGTGCGCTCTGTAAGTACGGTGTGGTGTTTGGAGGAGAAGTTGGGGTAAAGGTGGTCATCAAAAGCTTGGTACATTGGTTGCTAAATGGGAAAACACAACAGAAGTTTCCAACAGATACAAAAAACAGTTCCAGCAGAACAACTTGTGCTTGGATGAAAACTTCTTACTAATTCACAGTAGAAAACGCCTTGATGATGACAAGCGAGTGCAGAGAAGAGCAAACCACAGACCACCTATTACAACGCAGCCTGAGCCCTGCCACGTCCACAACGGAGGACCTTTTTACAGTGACACGAGAGACACTCCAAGTGGCCAGCTACTGGTCAAAGGACATTTAGTATAATGCCAAGTTTTTAAATTTTTGTGTGTTTATAATTATATTACAACTGTACCCTTGGTTCGCTTCTTACACAATAATTAAATGAATAAATAAATAGGAGACACTGGCCTGAAAAGTCATATCGGAGAAGGGGGGGGGGGAGTTTCAATGCCTCACAATTTTTTTTCTGTCTATGGGCCTGCTTATGGCACAATTTATATGCATCCCCTTTGCACAAGCCATGCCCAGCCCTCTCCAATTTTTGATCTTGCCCAATTTGGTTACTGATGTTTGTTTTGATTCATTTTAATGGCTGTTTTTTATATTCTGCTGTTTTTAATTGTTTAATCAGATTGGTATATGTGTATTATGTTTTCTAAACGTGTTTTTAGTTCGTAAACTTTCTGGTGCTGCAGTAAGTCCCGCATGTATAACAATAATAATAATAATAATTTTAATTGTGTACCCTGCCTCCATCTCCCCAAAGGGACTTGAGGCGGCTTACATGGGGCAGAGCCCACCAACACAGTTAAAATGTAATTACATAAAAATGCATTTCACAATACAACGGAATAGAACAAAACATTATAACAGTAATAAAAACATCAACCAGTAACCAATTTCATTTCCTATTGTTTTTGTGGGCACATGGACTAGTTATAGCAACAAATGATAGGCAGATAAATAAAGTGCATAATCATATAATAGTAAATACGGGTAGTTGTAAGCCACCCCGAGATGATAGCAGGACATAATAATAATAATAAGTGGTGTCAAACTGCACTTGCTACATAACACACCCCCTTTCCCCCAACCTCGTTTCTGCCATAATATAATATATACAATATATAATATATACAATATATAATATATACAATCTATAATATATACAATATAATTTACAAAATATATATTATAATATATTGTATATGCATATAATATTAATATTATTTTGTAATACAATATAATACTAAAAATACAATATAATAATATTAATTATATATTATAAATTACATGTAATATTATTAATAATATTACAATATATAGATATAGTACAATATGGTAATTTATTGCCAGTATTGTGCTTTGCTAATAATATAATATTGTATGTAAATTTAATTTGTAAGACACTCTGAGTCCCCTTTGGGATGAGAAGGGTGGGATATAAATGTACTAAATAAATACAGTAGAGTCTCACTTATCCAAGCTAAACGGGCCGGCAGAACATTGGATAAGCAAATACGTTGGATAACAAGGAGATATAACAAGCACCAAAACATCATGTTATACAACAAATTTGACAGAAAAAGTAGTTCAATATGCAGTAATGCTACGTAATAATTACTGTATTTATGAATTTAGCACCAAAATATCACGATGTATTGAAAACATTGACTACAAAAATGCATTGGATAATCCAGAACGTTGGATAAGCGAATGTTGGATAAGTGAGACTCTACTGTAATAGTGGCACAGTGTATTAAAGCGCTGAGCTGCTGAACTTGCTGACCGAAAGGTCGCAGGTTCAAATCCCAGGAGCGGAGTGAGTGCCCGCTGTTAGCTCCAGCTTCTGCCAACCTAGCAATTCGAAAACATGCCAATGTGAGTAGATCAATAGGTACCGCTCCGGTGGGAAGATAACGGCACTCCATGCAGTCATGCCGGCCACATGAACTGGAAGTGTCTATGGACAACGCCGGCTCTTCGGCTTAGAAATGGAGATGAGCACCAACCCTCAGAGTCGATCACGACTGGATTTAACGTCAGGGGAAACCTTTACCTTTTACCTTACTGTAATAGTAAATATGGGTAGTTGTAAGCCACTCCGAGATGGTGACAAGATATTATAATAATAATAATAATAATAATAATAATAATAATAATAATAACTGGGATCTGACCGCATCATCTGAAAATATATCACACAGTCCTAGACACTTGGGAAGTGTTCGACTTGTGATTTTGTGAAATGAAATCCAGCATATCTATTCAAGGTGCAGGTTATTACCTATAAAGCCTTAAACGGTTCAGGACCTGCCTATCTCCGTGATCGCCTCCTCTCCTATGAACCAACGCAAACCCTAAGATCATCCGGGGAGGCGCTCCTCTCGCTCCCGCCTTTGTCTCAAATGCGGCTGGTGGGGACGAGGGAGAGGGCCTTCTCGGCAGTGGCCCCCCAGCTCTGGAACTCTCTCCCTAAGGAGATCAGGTTAGCTCCTTCTCTGCCCATTTTCCGTCGGGAATTGAAAACATGGTTGTTCCAGAGCACGTTTAAATGAACAGGCCCAATAGAGCTGTTATTAAAATACTTCTTTCTGTTTTAAAAGCATATGGCACTTTATTACTGCTACTTATTTCCATGATACAGCACTTTATGAAACCTGTCCTCACTGGGTTGCTTTTAATTACTTTGATTTTATCTGCATGGATTTTAATGTATTTGTCCATTATTTTATTTTGTGTATTGTTGGAATGTTTTAAGTTTATGTTAAATATGTTGTTGTTGTTCGGGCTTGTCCCTGTTGTGAGCCGCTCAGAGTCCCTTCGGGGAGATGGGGCGGGATATAAAAATAAAGTTTATTATTTATTATTTATTATTATTTGCTGTGTCATACAATAATAATAACAACAACAACAACAACAATAATAATAAAAGTGGTGTCAAACTGCACTTGCTACACAACACCCCCCCTTTTCCCCAACCTCATTTCTGTCATAAAAGAAGAGCAGAAGAGCTGCAAACCCCAGCCTCGCCTCTAGAGGTCAGTGCTGCACAACAGAGCGAGTGCCTTGCAATTCTCATCGGCGGCCACTTGGTGCCGCTGCGGCTCCGCGTACTGACCTGATCCTTGCTGCCGGAGGATGGCGGCTTTTCCCGACGAGGCTGCGGCCGCGGCGGCGACTGTAGTAGTGCTGGAGGAAGACGAGGACGAGGAGGACGAAGAGGAAGAAGAGGACGAAGACAGGGAGGAGGAGGAGGCTGCGGCTTCTCCCTGGGCGGGCAAGAGGCGCTTGTCTCCCAGGCCGGGGGCGTTGGTGGCTCGGGCGGGCGAGGCGGCGCTGCTGCTGCTGCTGCTCCCGGATCCCCCTCCACCGCCTCCTCCTCCTCCGGCGCCTCCGCTCCTGCGGGGCCCGCTGCTCTGGATGTGGGAGACGGCCTCGGCGGCCTGGACGTCGGGCGGGGCGAAGCGGGGCAGGACGCGGAGCAGAGCCTGGGCGCGGTGCTCCACCGTGTCCTCGCCGCCGAAGTCCGAGACACGGCACTCGTAGAGCCCCGCGTCCTGCCGGCGAAGCCCCGAGAGGCGCAGCCGGTGCGAGATGTCGTTGCCCTGGACGCGCACCGTCTGGAAGGAAGGAAAGGAGAAAGGGCGCTTAGGGATCGATGCACAGCTCTCCCTCCCTCGTCCTCTCTCTCGACAGGGCCCAGGAGCCCCGCTTTGGGACATGCCTCTCCCTCTAACTCATTTTGTTAGTTTCGGCCCATCTCTCTAGTCTGTCAAGAGCAGAATTCAAAACGAAACTAACAAAATGAAGTTCAACGGGGACAAATGCAAAATACGTCATTTCGGCAGAAAAAATGGAAATCAAAGATACAGAATGGGGGATGCCTGGCTCGACAGCAGTACCTGTGAAAAAGATCTTGGAGTCCTTGTGGACAACAAGTTAAACATGAGCCAGCAATGTGATGTGGCTGCTAAGAAAGCCAATGGGATTTTGGCCTGTATCAACAGGGGTATATCGTCTAGATCCAGGGAAGTCCTGCTCCCCCTCTATTCTGCCTTGGTCAGACCACACCAGGAATACTGTGTCCAATTCTGGGCACCGCAGTTGAAGGGAGATGTTGACAAGCTGGAATGTGTCCAGAGGAGGGCAACTAAAATGATCAAAGGTCTGGAGAACAAGCCCTATGAGAAGAGGCTTAAGGAGCTGGGCATGTTTAGCCTGCAGAAGAGAAGGCTGAGAGGAGACATGATAGCCATGTACAAATATGTGAAGGGAAGTCATAGGGAGGAGGGAGCAAGCTTGTTTTCTGCTGCCCTGCAGACTAGGACACGGAACAATGGCTTCAAACTACAGGAAAGGAGATTCCACCTGAACATCAGGAAGAACTTCCTCACTGTGAGGGCTGTTCGACAGTGGAACTCTCTCCCCCGGGCTGTGGTGGAGGCTCCTTCTTTGGAGGCTTTTAAGCAGAGGCTGGATGGCCATCTGTCGGGGGTACTTTGAATGCGATTTCCTGCTTCTTGGCAGGGGGTTGGACTGGGTGGCCCATGAGGTCTCTTCCAACTCTACTATTCTATGAGTCAGTGGTTCTCAACCTTCCTAATGCAGTTCCTCATGTGGTGGTGACCCCCAACCGTAACATTATTTTCATTGCTTCTTCATAACTGAAATTTTGCTACTGTTATGAATCATAATGTAAATATCTCATATGCAGGATGTATTTTCATTCACTGGACCAAATTTGGCCCAAATATCCCATTTGAATACTGTTAGGGTTGGGGGCCCCTGGTGGTGGCAAAGTGTGTTAAAGCACTGAGCTGCTGAACTTGCATACCAAAAGGTGCCAGGTTCAAATCCTGGGAGCAGAATGAGCGCCCTCTGTTAGCCCCAGCTCCTGCCAACCTAGCAGTTCGAAAACATGCAAATGTGAGTAGATCAATTGGTAGCCAAATTTCTCTTTTCAGCTGCAAAAAGCCGTAAGGGATTCATGAAAAATCTGTGTTGAGAGTATAACAAAGAGTATCTAGGGGACAGTTTACTAATCTGTAATCAGTTTTTGTTTCAGATTATAAAGATAGCCAAATAACCAATAGAGATTGGAGATACTTGTTATTAAGCATAAGCCAAATGCAATGTCATAAATTACTGAAATGTTGTATTCCATCATTGCACTGTAACTTGATCCTAGCCAATGGTTTGTTGACCGAAATAAAGGCTACTGACTGACTGGCAAATGTGAGTAGATAAATAGGTACCGCTCCGGCGGGAAGGTAATGGCGCTCCATGCAGTCATGCCGGCCACATGACCTTGGAGGTGTCTATGGACAACGCCGGCTCTTCGGCTTAGAAATGGAGATGAGCACCAACCCCCAGAGTCAGTCACAACTGGACTTAACGTCAGGGGAAAACCTTTACCTTTACCTCTAGGGTTGGGGGGGGGGAGTGATTTTGTGATTTGGGAGTTGTAGTTGCTGGGATTTATAATTCACCTATGATCAATGATGGAATTGAACCAAACTTTGCACATAGAACTCCCATGACCAACAGGAAATACTGGAAGGGTTTTGGTGGACATTGACCCTGAGTTTGGGACTTGTCGTTCACCTACAAGCAAAGAGCATTCAGCATTCCACCAATGATGGAACTGAACCAAACTTGGCACACAGAACTCCAATGAACAGAAACTAATGAACAGAAACTATGATTCTATGATTCTAATGGAAACCAATGGAAGGGTTTGGTGGGCATTAACCTTGAGTTTGGGAGTTGTAGTTCACCTACATCCAGAGAGCACTGTGGACTCTTAATGATGGATCTGGACCAAACTTGGCACAAATACTCAATATGCTCAAATGTCAACACTGGTGGAGTTTGGGGAAAATAGGACTTGATATTTGGGACTAGTAGTTACTGGGATTTCTCCCTCAGGGAGAAAGGCGGGGTAAAAGTGATGGAAATAAATAAATAAATAGTTCAGCTATAATCAAAGAGCCCCTTGAACCCCACCAATGATAGAATTGGGCCAAACGGGGAGAGGTTTTCAGCTTTCTGACGACCCCTCTGACACCGCCTCATGACCTCCCCGGGGGTCCCAACCCCCAGGTTGAGAAACGCTGCCATAAGGGATCCCAATCCCCTTCCAAAAATAGTTCACCTACGATCAGAGAGCATTCTGAACTCCACCAACGATGGAATTGAACCAAACTTGGCACACACAACTCCCATGACCAACAGGAAATACTGGAAAAGTTTTGGTGGGCATGGACCTTGAGTGTGGGAGTTGTACTTCATCTGGAAGGGTTTGGTAGACACTGACCTTGAGTTTGGGACTTGTAGTTCACCTACAAGCAAAGAGCATTCTGAATTCCACCAACGATGGAACTGAACCAAACTTGGCACACAGAACTCCCATGACCAACAGAAACTAATGGAAGGGTTTGGTGGGCATTAACCTTGAGTTTGGGAGTTGTAGTTCACCTACATCCAGAGAGCACTGTGGACTCAAATAATGATGGATCTGGACCAAACTTGGCACAAATACTCAATATGCTCAAATGTCAACACTGGTAGAGTTTGGAGAAAATAGACCTTGACATTTAGGAGTTGTAGTTGCTGGGATTTATAGTTCACCTACAATCAAAGAGCCCCTTGAACCCCACCAATGATCGAAGTGGCCCAAACATCCCACAGAGTCTCCATTGTCCTGTAGAACCACAGACATCAGAAGAGCTGCAAGACCAAGAACAAGACACAAGTGTAAAGATAAAGATCCACCCAGAGAAAAGTGTTCTTACCATACATCAAGGGAACAACTGACCATATAGGGAAGCTGATGAAGATACACAACCTACAAACTATCTACAGACCCACTACGAAAATCCAACAAATGCTACGTTCAACAAAGGACAGGAGGGATCCTCTCACCTCTGCAGGAGTCTACCGTATACCATGCAGCTGTGGACAAGTCTCTATAGGGACCATCAAATGCAGCATTGTCCAAACATGAATCAAGGAGCATGAAAGGCAGTGCGGACTGATTCAACCAGAGAAGTCAGCCATAGCAGAGCATCTGATGAACCAACCTGGACACAGTATATTATCTGAGAACACAGAAATGCTGGACCACTCTCACAACCACCATATCTAACTACACAGAGAAGCCACAGAAATCCATAAGCATGTGGACAATTTCAACAGAAAGGAGGAAACCATGAAAATGAACAAAATCCGGCTAACAGTATTTTAAAAACTCTAAAATCAGAACAGTAAATAAAGAGCATCACTCAGAAAACGGGAAATCCAGACAAGAAACAATCAGGGCCAGTTAACACCTCCCAACAAAGGATTCCCCCAGGCAGGAATCAGCTAGGCTTTGAAGCTGCCAGGCTATCCAACGCTAATCAAGCTGGCCAATTGCAACAATCACACTTGCCTCAGGCACACAAGAGTTCTTTTTCCCACAGATATATAAACCCCACTTGCCTAGTTTCCAGCACCTTACAACCTCTGAGGATGTCTGTCATAGATGTGGGTGAAATGTCAGGAGTGAATGCTTCTGGAACATGGCCATACAGTCTGGAAAACCCACAGCAAGTTTAATAAACTTTTTTGGTGTGTTTTTATGCTGGAAGCAATTGGGAAACGATACTTAAAATCCAGAAACAAAAATGGTGTTACATAGTGTAACCTATGGAGCCTCCGGTGGCTCAGTGTGTTAAAGCACTGAGCTGCTGAACTTGCAGACCAAAAGGTCCCAGGTTCAAACTCGGGGAGTGGAGTGAGCACCCGCTGTTAGCTCCAGCTTCTGCCACCCTAGCAGTTCGAAAACATGCCAATGTGAGTAGATCAATAGGTACCGCTCTGGTGGGAAGTTAACAGCGTTCCATGCAGTCATGCTGGCCACATGACCTTGGAGGTGTCTACGGATAACGCCGGCTCTTTGGCTTAGAAATGGAGATGAGCACCAACCCCCAGAGTCGGTCACGACTGGACTTTACCTTTAGTGTAACCTATAACAATGCAGATTAAAAACTATGTAAAATTATTAAAAACTAGACAAGATGTACATGAAAATTATACTAAGGAATTAACAGAATAAGGAGTTAAATCCTACATACAATTCGGCCTACTCAAATGTATCTATACAGTAACCTCCAACCATCAACTTATTTTTTGAACTGCAGTTAACAATAACAATAATAATATTAATAAACTTTATTTATATTTCACACCAGAAGGGACTCAGGGCAGATTCCAATCACAAAAAGGCAAACATTCAGTGCCTGAATATGACAACCAATACAGAATATGTTGTATCTTTGTTTTTTGATGATGATGATGATGATGATGATTATTATTATATGCTACCTTGATCTCACAAACACAATTCAAGAGCTGATACATCACATTTTGGGGCAGCAAATGCCTTCAGGATTCTCCTCCAAACTGTAAAAGACCTATCTGAGAGGCTGAACCCATTCTCCAAAAATGCCCAGATGTGTTTGTAGAGAAAGTACAAACTTATAAACATCCATACTCTGAGCATCCACTCGATGCCTGCATTTCAAAGGTCTGCCTCATCTAACATGGGAACAAGCACAAGGGACATAGGAAACTGCCTTCTATCAGGTCACATGCTGGACATTTCATTCTGACAGCAACTTGGTAAGATTTTGGGCAGAAGTCCTGCCCATCAAACAAACAAACAAAAAAAAAACCTGGATTAGTCTGGGATTCAACCTGGGACCATCAGCTTTACAAAAGTGTCCCATGTGTCATCTCAAAGCATCACTGGCTCCTTTCCGATATCCTGAGCTCTTCCCAGTTAAGTGACCAATAGTACAATCTAGTTTCCTCACGTCCTAGTCTTCTGATTCCATGACATGACCCAAGGTATGGACAGTCCTGAACTATTTCAATGCCTTCGTCATTTGCTTAAAATGATATAAATCATCTGTGGTCATTATTTTTCTTTGTCTAACATTCAATTGTAAACCTTCGTTTATACTTTCTTCCTTGACCTCATTCATTAATAATTCCAGGCCTTTGTTTTCTACTAGTATCCTATCATCTGCATATCTGAAATGGCTGATGTTCCTTCAATTTTCACATTTCCTTCCTATGAGTCTAATCTTGCTTTATATATCATATGTTCAGCACACACATTTTTAAAATCATGTCAGTAGTGAATTAAGAATATACTGTAAGTTGTTTCTGGTGTAAGAAAATCAGCTGTCTACAGAGATGTTGTCCAGAGGACGCCCGGATGTCTTACCATCCTGTGGGAAGCTTCTCTTATGTCCCTGCATGGGAAGCTGGGGCTGACAGACAGAGCTCACCCAGTCTCATAGATTCGAACAGCCGACCTTCAGATCAGCAGTTCAGCCGGCACAAGGGTTTAACCCATTGTGACACCGTGGCTCCAGCACACATGTTAAACTGATAGGGTAATAAAATGCACTTTTGCCTAGCCTTGCCAACTGGAAACCATTTAATTTCTCTGTATTCTGTCTTAACAGTAGTAGCCACTTGTCCTGAGTACACGTGTGTCAGAACAACCTTTAAGAGCGACCCATCGTATTTCATTATCTATACAACCAAAGGTTTCGCTATAATCTATAAAACATGGGCTGATTTCCTTTTGAAGTTCCTTGGTATGCTCCATTTTCCAACTTATGTTTGCAATATGATCTCTGGTACTGCTTCCTTTCCTGAACACAGTTTGGACACTTGGCATTTCCGACTCTGTATATAGTAAACATCATTGTTGAAAGATTTTGCGGATCGTTTGTTTTCATTAGTAATAAATACAACAGTCCGGTGGGTACTACAATCCCTAGTATCCCCTTTCTTGAGGACTGGAAAGCGTATTGATCCTTTCAGATCTGTTTTGGACCAGCTAAAATGAGTTAAAAGCCATAGACAATTAATACAGCTAGAGCAGCTATTTCTAATTTCAAAGACTGAAGGCAAAGTAAAATAATATAATTTGTGAGTATTGAAAACTCAGAGGAAATTGTGCCAGACTGACTTCTCTTGGGAAACAAAAGTCCATAACCAGGACATTACAACAGAGAAAGCCCTGTAATGTCTACAGCCTTTTGGGTTATGCAAGAGATCCTCTTCTGCTGATCTTGGACTTTGGGCAGAATGATATTTGAGGAGACAGTCTTGCCGGCATTCTATCCACAAGCCATTTGGGGCTTTGTAGGTCAAAACCAAAACCTTGAATTCAGAAGCAGATTGGAAGTCAGTGTCATTCTTGCAAGATCAGTCCTATATGATCTCTCAACATCACGAGCAATCTAGCCTCTGCGTTTCACATTAGCTGTAGCATTTGAACACCTTTCAAGGCAGCCTTTTGTTCAATGTGCTATAATAGCCTCATCAGGAGATAATTACAACATAAGCTATTGCGGCCGGTTCTGTCCTCCTAGAAAGCACCCAAGAAAGAGGAAAGCAGCAGAGGAAATCATCACCATAAGGCTATTGTGCAGTTCAATATACACTGACATTTAAACATTCCTCCACGTGATCTTTCTGTTGCCTTCCATTTTGCAGAGTAATACGGTAAGCCTTCCTGAAAAACTGACATCACTTTTATTTGAAGCTGTGTCTAACTGATGCAGTCATTGAAATCACCTGATCGGTGCAACCAAAAATAAGTTTCAAAGATCTCATAGAATGGGATCAGCAGCATTTTGCTTTCAGATTTTGAAAGATTGCATTTCCGCCTTGCTATAGTCAACGACTCCCAAACCTGGGCATAGGGATGTTGGTGAAGTTCAACTCTCAGAAGTTGGGCAGAATTTACAGTTCTGGGTTGCTGTGAGTTTTCTGGGCTGTACAGCCGTGTTCCAGAAACATTCTTTCCTGATGTTTTTCCTGCATCTATGGCAGGCATCCTCGGAGGTTGTGAGATCTGTTGGAAATTAGTTAAGTGGAATGTCCAGGGTGTGAGAAAGAACTCTTGTCTGTTTGAGGCAGGTGTGAATGTTTCAATTGGCCATCTTGATTAGCATTGAATAGCCTTTCAGCTTCAAGGTCTGGCTGCTTCCTGCCTGGAGGAATCCTTTGTTGGGAGGTGTAAGCAGGCCCTCAGGAAATAATGTGTCTGGAAGATGGCCAAACAGCCCAGAAAACTCACAGCAACCCAGTGATTCCAGCCATGAAAGCCATTGACAACACATTCATCAGTTCTACTCTAAAATATGTAGGGATCCAACCTTGGGAAGTGCATTATGATCCAGTCTATCCATATGTAATCTAGTTTGGTATGTGTTGTATATTCTTCCTAAAAATTTACCCCCTTAGAAGCCTGAGCACCCTATCCAGATAAATAACATTATTTTCCAATAAGGCCTGAGTTGTCCATCTTCATTTCAAAATTGTTTTAAAAATCTGGATATACTTCAAAGATGTCAGGCTTCAATGGAAAAAGGGTGTTTCATGAACCCTGAACACACCTATTTCATGTGATTTCCAAAGCTAAGCAGGATCAAGCTCAGTTAGCATTTGGGTGGAAGACAACCAGGGAATAGCAGGAATGTTCAGACAGGACCAGAAAGCAATTCTGCCTGAAACCTGAGATAATTTCTGCCAAGTCAGGGTTGACACCACTGAACTAGATGAACCAATGATCAAACACAATATAAGGCAATCTCTTGGGTTCCTATACTCAGATCTCAAAATAAATTCAGGAACTGGTAGCAAAAGCACTAAGGTGTAAATTAGGTTATACAGGCAGCCCCCAAGTTACAAACAAGATTCTGGGTTGCTGTGAGTTTTCCGGGCTGTATGGCCATGTTCCAGAAGCATTCTCTCCTGACATTTTGCCCACATCTATAGTAGGCATCCTCAGAGGTTGTGAGGTCTGTTGGAAACTAGACAAGTGGGGTTTACATATCTGTGGAAGGCCCAGTGTGGGAGGAAGAAGTCTTGCCTGCTTAAGCAAAGTGTGAATGTTGCAATTGGCTATCTTGATTAGCACTAAATGGCCTTGCAGCTTCAAAACCTGGCTGCTTCCTGCCTGGGGGAATCCTTTGTTGGGAGATGGTAACTGGCCCTGATTGCTTTACCTCTCTGTGCCCCTGTTTCAAAGATTTCATGACACTTTCTGTCCCTGTGAGAATTGGATTTGAGAAATTGGGCTTGTTGTGGAAACAAGGATTGGAGAGAAAACTACAGTGGGGACTCATTTCTCTCCTGATAATAACTCTTCCAGAAGTGGATTTCCCTTCCTGGGGGTAGATGTTCCTCACTTCCTGTTCTTAACTGTGAGCTGTTTGTAAGTCGGATTTTCGTAGCTCAGGAATGACTTGTATGGACAAGACGTCAATGATAATCAGATCGTAAGACAGAGAGGCCTTTGTAGATTGAACTAAAGCCTAGTTTGGAGTTGAAACTGATGAAACCGAAGCCCTGAAATATGTTTTCCATGCCTGCAATCCATGCAGGAAATTGTGCCCTAATGCATTACATGAGAATGCATGTCCGAAGTATCTTTTCCCTCATAGTCTTGCAAACATCAGGGATTATAGATCAGGACACAAAAATAATATGTGTCTGTAGAAATGAGGCTTTATATTCAAACCTTTTTGCGTAGTATCCAGTTACCAGAGCATCTTTTTGAAAATGAAGTCACTTTGAACGAAACGCCTTTTGGTGGTGCTCTTTCCCTCTCTTTTCGAAACCTGTCTCTCAAATATATGCTTCTGTTGCTGCAATTCACTGCTTCTGGCCATCCCTGTCCTTCCTGCCTTGCAACGAATACTTCCAAGCACTGGGTCAGTCATCCAAAATTGAACTCTGCCTACTAATTCCACCTCCTCCTTCCTTTAATTAAAAGCATCTCTCTGCTGTAGTCAACAGCAAGCCACTAATCCCGTCCGTCCATCTCCACTTCCAGCAATAATACATTTAAAATGTATCATCTGTCCAAAACTATCCCCAGCATGCGGGGCCTCTCTAATCCTGCCCTCATCCTCTTGCAGAAATAAATGCACCAGCAGCATCCGGCTACTTCATCGCTCCCAAATGTATCCTCCTTCTGACCACACTAAAAACACAACTTCTTCTACATTCAACATATACAGAATGCAAACACAACAAAAAAGAAGACTAAAGATGCCCTGGTGCCATCCAGGTTGAGCACAACCTCATTGCCATAAGGCAGTGGTTCTCAACCTTCCTAATGCCTCGAACCCTTAATACAGTTCCTCATGTTGTGCTAACCCCCAACCATAACATTATTTTCATTGCTACTTCATAACTGAAAATTTGCTACTGTCATGAATTGTAATGTAAATATCTGATATGCAGGATAGCTAAAGGAGAAGGCTTTCTTCTCCCTTTTGGTTTGTTTTCACCCAGCTTCAACATTGTGAGCCCCAGTAAATTGGGCACAAACATAGTTCCAATTTCAACATAAACAAGGACCTCCATTCCTCCTTGGGAAGCTTAAATGAATACACATACCTGATATGTCCAAATTTGAATACTGGTGGGGTTGGGGGGTTTGATTTTGTCATTTGGGAGTTATAGTTGCTGGGATTTATAGTCAACCTACAAGCAAAGAACATTCTGAATTCCACCAACGATGGAACTGAACCAAACTTGGCACACAGAACTCCCAGGACCAACAGAAACTAATGGAAGGGTTTGGTGGGCATTAACATGGAGTTTTGGAGATGTAGTTCACCTACATCCAGAGAGCACTGTGGACTCAAACAATGATAGATCTGGACCAAACTTGGCACAAATACTCAAAATGCCCAAATGTGAACACTGGTGGAATTTGGGAAAAACAGACCTTGACATTTGGGAGTTGTAGTTGCAGGGATTTGTAGTTCACCTACAATCAAAGAGCCCGTTGAACCCCACCAATGATAGAATTGGACCAAGCAGGGGGAGAGATCTTCAGCTTTCTCTGCCAAAGGGGTTCCTAAGACCATAAGAAATATGTGCTTTCTGGTGGTCTTTGGTGACCCCTCTGATTCTGCCTCATGATCCCCTGGGGGTCTTGACCCCCAGGTTGAGAAATGCTATAAGGGGTCCCTATCCCTATCCAAAAATACACTCTTTGTTTTGTATAAAACATAATGATGATGATGATGGTGATGATTCACAATCAGCAGATCACCCTTTTTTTGCAGGTCTGGTTCACACTTTATACAATATTTCCTTTCTTTTACTCTCAGATACACTCCCATTTTCAAACAGACACACATAATTTCCCAGACACCAAAAATATCCCACTGGCCTTCCTTCCCAAAAGCACAGAACCAGCCATTGATCTTGATGTGCATAGCAAACAGAATATATGTTTGTTATCAATAATTTTATTCCACCCCCAAATTCTCCGTAGTTTGGTGAACTGTTGCTGCTTACACTATTAGAGATCCCTGGATTGTTTGGGGGATGAGAGTACATAATATACCTTAAATATGTGGCATTTTAAGTATACCCTAAGAGCGAGTTTGACCTAAAGAGTCAAGAGGATTACAGACTGGAAGTAGACTGCATGTTGGCCATTGTTACTGTGAAAATAAAAATATCCTCCTCCCTTTTGTGTATTGTGAGTTCTTTCTCCTATCTCAAGAGGGAACTCCTTTGTGCCAAGATACAAATAAAGCTGTCCACCATTATTTGCACCCTGCAGTGGTATAATTTAGGATAAATGTTGTGTTTTTATTCCTCTGAAGGTAAATATAAAGCTCCTCTAGTGCTGCATGTGGCTATGCTGAGATATTGAGCAATCTCAGAAGGTGGTGGGGAAGGGGCGACAAGTGGGGCAGAATAGTGGGAGAAGGTCTAAGAGAGGAGGGAAAGAGAAAAGTGGGAAAGAGATAGCTAAAGGAGAAGGCTTTCTTCTCCCTTTTGGTTTGTTTTCACCCAGCTTCAACATTGTGAGCCCCAGTAAATTGGGCACAAACATAGTTCCAATTTCAACATAAACAAGGAATACACAAGAATGCTATTTAAGAAAGCATCCAAAGCGGTGTTGTTATGTGTCTTCAAGTCAATTCCTAGAGTTTTCTTGGCAAGATTTATTCAGAGGAGATTTGCCATTGGTTTCCTCTACTGCTCAGAGAGTGGCTTGCCTTAGTACAGGGGTCCTCAAATTTTTTAAGTGGAGGGCCGATTCATGGTCCCTCAGATTGTTGAGGGGCCAAATTGTCATTTGGAAAAAAAACGAACAAATTCCTATGTTCACTGCACATGTCTTATTTGTAGTGCAACACCCCCCCCCCCCCCAAGCAACAATTACTTATTTATTTACTACATTTATACCCCACCCTCTCTCACCCTGAAGGGGACTCAGAGTGGCTTACAAGTTGTATATACATACAATATATTATTAGCATAGCACAATATTAGCATTATATAATACTATATTGTACTATACCATTATACCGTAATATTATTAGTAATATTACCTTTACCTATATAATATAGAATTAATATTATTATATTATACAATTGTATTATTATTATTATTATTATTATTATTATTATTATTATTATTATTATTATTAGCTGCCCTGAGTCCCCTATTGGGTGAGAAGGGCGGGGTAGAAATACTGAAATAAATAAATATTATATTGTATTACATTATAATATTATTATCAATATTATATTGATAATACACAATATACACAATACATTATATTATTACCATAGCATTCATTTACAATATTTCATTTACAATATTGGTAAATGAAAGAACAATACAATATTTAAAAATAAAAATAATTTTAACCAACATACTGTAAACTTATCAGGATTTCAGTGGGAAGTGTGGGCCTGCTACTGGCCAATGAGATAATCAAGTAGGATTGTTGTTGTTGTGCCTTCAAGTCATTTCAGACTTTGGATGAGCCTAAGCCTAAAACTGAGGATGGGGGCCAGGTAAATGGCCTTGGAGGGCCGCATCCGGCCTCCGGGCCTTAGTTTGGGGACCCCTGCCTTAGTAGGTATCCATGGCTAACCAGGTATTTGTACCATAATCTCCCAGGCTCTTCATCCAACACTCACATAACTACACCATGCTACTTCATTTTTATATAAAAACAAAGGCTTTCATGGCTGGAATCACTGGGTTGCTGAGAGTTTTCCGGGCTGTATGTCCATGTCTCAGAAGCACTCTCTCCTGACGTTTCACCAACCTCTATGGCAGGCATCCTCAGAGGTTGTAAGGTGTTGGAAAACTAGGCAAGTGGGGTTTATATATCTGTGGAATGTTCAGGGTGGGAAAAAGAACTCTTGTGTGCCTGAGGCAAGTGTGATTGTTGCAATTGGCCAGCTTGATTAACGTTGGATAGCCTTGCAGCTTCAAGGTCTGGCTGTTTCCTACTTGGGGGAATCCTTTGTTGGGAGATGTTAACTGGATCTGATTGTTTTCTGTCTGGAATTCCCCTGTCTTCTGAGTGTTGTTCTTTATTTACTGTCCTGTTTTTGGAGGTTTTTAATTCTGGTAGCCAGATTTTGTTAATTTTCATGGTTTATTTATTGAGATATGTTTTGTTGGATCAAGTTTGTAAGTTGCGCCGAATACCTCCAGGGAGATGGAGGCAGTACAGTAGAGTCTCACTTATCCAAGCTAAACGGGCCGGCAGAAGCCTGGATAAGCAAATAACTTGGATAATAAGGAGGGATTAAGGAAAAGTCTATTAAACATCAAATTAGGTTATGATTTTACAAATTAAGCACCAAAACTTCATGTTATACAACAAATTTGACAGAAAAAGTAGTTCAATACACAGTAATGTTATGTTGTAATTACTGTATTTACGAATTTAGCACCAAAATATCACGATATATTGAAAACATTGATTACAAAAATGGCTTGCATTATCCAGAGGCTTGGATAAGTGGGACTCTACTGTATATAAAAATAGTTATTATTATTATTATTATTATTATTATTATTATTATTGACACAATGGCATAGTCTAACCCAGCAAACAAGATAGATATGCTGGATTTCGTATCACAAAATCACAAGCCCAACACTTCCCAAGTGTCTAGGACTGTGTGATGTATTTTTGGATTATTATTATTATTATTTCTTCCTTTCTGTTGAAATTGTCCACATGCTTGTGAATTTCAGTGATTTCTCTGTGTAGTCTGACATGACAAGAAACAATCAGGGCCAGTTAACACATCCCAACAAAGGATTCCACCAGGAAGGATTCAATGTTATCCAATGCTCATCAAGCTGGCCAATTGCAACATCAAGCTGGCCAAGAAACAATCAGGGCCAGTTAACACATCCCAACAAAGGATTCCACCAGGAAGGATTCAATGTTATCCAATGCTAATCAAGCTGGCCAATTGCAACATTCTCACTTGCCTCAAGCAGACAAGAGTTCTTTCTCCCACAGATATATAAACCCCACTTGCCTAGTTTCCAGCACCTCACAACCTCTGAGGATGCCTGCCACAGATGTGGGTGAAACGTCAGGAGAGAATGCTTCTGGAACATGGCCATACAGTCTGGAAAACTTACAACAACCCAAATATATGCCTATCAAGTGCACTATAGTAAATCCTGTTGGACACATGCTCTTCAAGTTCACAATTGAATGTGCCAAGACTGTGTCTACTCCACTTCTAAATGCAGAGCCCTTCCCGAAACCCACAGATAGGAAGAATAAATTTTGAGGCACACTTACACTGATCTTCGTTGCATCCTTATTAGGTACCTGGAAAGGAAAAGAAGGAGAAAACTAATTAAACAGGGGCCTTTGAAGCAGAGAAAATGCATCACGTATGCCTTCGTACACACAGAACATTAAGCAGCTACGTCTCCTTGTTGGAACATCTTGCGTGTTGCAACGTGAACAGGGTTAATGGGAAAACGCCTTGCCTTGACGGAGGATGCACTCCATTGTTTCTTAACTTGCAGGGCAAGATATGTGGAGGAAATGCAGCTTGGTGTAAGCGACTGCAATCCAGCTATTGTATCTGTTGCTCAGACAGCAATAGCAGGAGGCACGAAGAACGGGGCCGTGAGTCAGTTAATTGATAATACTGCAAACAGTTAAGGTTTCAAAGGGAGCTGTGAAATGAGAAATAGCAATGAAAGCAGTTAGGAAAGAGATGCCTTTAAACACAGAATTGGATTATGATCTATTGTTTGTTCTTTATTTCTGTTTCTACTACAGTCTACCCTTCGAACACACAAACTGCCATGCTGCACATCATTCAAGATACATATAATGCGGTTTAACTGCATTATATGGCAGTGCAGATTGTGCATGGGCAAACTTCGGCCCTCCAGTTGTTTTGGACTTCAACTCCCACAATTCCTAACAGCCTACCGGCTGTTAGGAATTGTGGGAGTTGAAGTCCAAAACAACTGGAGGGCAAAGTTTGCCCATGCCTGGTGTAGTCAGAGCTTACATAGCTAATATTAAGGGACTGTGCAAAACAGATAACATTTGGAGAATCCAAGGTCCCTTGTCATTTCATTACAATGGTGAATAATACATTAAAATATTTTTTAAAAGATAAATGTAGAAAAATAAGAGGGACTTTTACCTGCTCCAAAAAAGGAGGATAAAAAGCTCCTTGAAAAATATTACAGAACTCAAGTGCCATTGCTGAAAAGGTCGTTCCCTTTGCATCAATAAAAGGTCTCTGATGGGCATCTCAAAGTGCCATGTTGTGAAAGTCTCTGAATCTAGGATAGTCATGTTTGCTTTGTCATCTCCATGGAATGTATTATGGGAAGCTCTATTGAAGAGTCTAAAGGACGTCAATATGGTTTATATAAAAAGTGGTTTCTGGTGTGCTGAGTGCATAGTCAATATGTTGCTGTGAGTTTTCCGGTCTGTATGGCCATGTCCCAGAAGCATTCTCTCCTGATGATTAGCCCACATCTGTATATGTCTGTCTTTATATGTTGTGTGTCTGATAATGGCATTGAATGTCTGCCATGTATATGTTACATTGCAATCCAACCTGAGTGCCTTTTGGGGTGAGAAGGGCAGAATATAAATACTGTAAATAATAAATAAATAAATAAATCTCTGATAGGCATCCTCAGAGGTTGTGAGGTCTATTGGAAACTAGGCAAGTGGGGTTTATATATCTGTGGAATAATGTCCAGAGTGGGAGAAATAACTCTTGTCTGATGGAGGCAAGTATGAATGTTGCAATTAGCCACCTTGATTAGCACTGAATGGCTTTGCAGCTTCCAAACCTGGCTGTTTTCTGACTGGGGGAATCCTTTGTTGGGATGTGTTGGCTGGCCCTGTTTATTTCCTGTCTGGAATTCCACTGTTTTCTGAGTGTTGTTCTTAAAGGATCCCCCCAGGCAGGAAGCAGTCAGGCTTTGAAGCCTCAAGGATATTCAGTGCTAATCAAGATGGCCAATTGCAACATTGACACTTGCCTCCAGCAGACGAGTTCTTTCTCCCACCCTGGACATTCCAGAGATAGATAAACCCAACTTGCTTAGTTTCCAACACACATCACAACCTCTGGGGATGTCTGCCATAGATGTGGGTGAAACGTCAGGAGAGAATGCTTCTGGAACATGGCAATACAGCCTGGAAAACTCACAGCAACCCAGTGATTTGGGTCACGAAAGCCTTCGACAACACATAATCACTATGTTAATCAATAAGCTCAAATGTTGGTTTCCTGAAAACCTTTGATGGGTGTGAGAGCTGTGTTCAAATGACTTCTTAGTTTTGTTCACTAAATACATTTTGATGCTTATGTGGTGATGGGACGTTACTACTGAACCAGAATGCGCTTGACTTTACATCATTCTGTGACTCTGTGGTCTCATCTATGCTGCCACATAACGCTGTTTAAAACTTTATTATACGGCAGTGATGGGGTCCCTCTCTCACTTGGATATATAGTGCAGTATTCACAAACACTTAAGAATATTTAGATATTTTGGCCAAGTGGCTTGAGACAAATCTCTGATCCAAATGTAGTTTATCTCTAAACCACTTTGCTGAAGGGTTTTGGAGACTGTAGTACAATCAAGTCACCTTTCCATGCTGTGATATGCATTGTGATCTAGTAAAGGTAAAGGTTTTGTTCTACTCTGGGGGTTGGTGCCAACAACAACAACAACAACAACAATAATACAGTAATATATTATTATAATTGTATATTTATATTACATGTAATATTACTAATAATATTACAATATAGTGTTATAGTACAATATAGTAATATATAATGATTATATTGTGCTATGCTAATAATATAATACATTGTATGTAAATATAACTTGTAAGCTGCCCTGATTCCCCTTTGGGGTGAGAATGGCGGGGTATAAATGTTGCAAATAAATAAATAATAGTAATAATAATAATAACTTTATTCTTGTACCCTCATCTCCATTTCTAAGATGAAGAGCCAGCATGGAGCACTGTTACCTTCCTGCCGGAGCAGTATCTATTGATCTACTCACATTTACATGTTTTCAAACTGCTAGGTTGGCAGAAGCTGGAGCTGACAGCAGGAGCTCACTTCGCTCCCCAGATTCGAACTTAGGACTTTAAAAAAAGACTCTACTAAAATGTCATTGCTGCCATTCGAAATCCACAGTGGGAAAAATCTGACCTGTATGGAGACTATGCAAATGAAGACAATTTGCATATTTTGACATGATTTAATAGAGCTTGGGTTGAAAGTTCAGAAGAGAACATTTCCAGAACCTAACCATTCCTACTCTGGTTACACAATTACATATTCTTCCTGGATCTCTCTCTAGGAACAATTTATCATATTTGGCTGTGTAACCATGACACTGATGAAAATAAGAAATACCGTATATACTCGAGTATAAACTGAGTTTTTCAGCCCTTTTTTAGGACTGAAAAATCCCCCCTCGGCTTATACTTGGGTGAGGGTCCTGGTTGGATTATATTCGGATCGGCTTATACTCGAGTATATATGGTACATTTATTTTTTTCCCTATTATTATTGGTATTATTACATTTATTATTTGATTCTATTTATTATTATGGATACATTTATTATTTTATGCCATTTTTATTGTTACCATTACATTTATTTAACTATTTTTATTAGTAGTAATACGTTTATTATTTCACTTTGATATTATTAGTTCTTACATGTATTATTTTACTCCATTTATTATTACATTATATAATAATATAATTATTATAATTACATTTATTATTTTACTCTATTATTATTAAAAGGCTACATAAGCCCATTTACATTGAAGAAGATGAGAATAACGATTTAATCAGAGTTGAGCAGTCTTATCGTAAATTACAGTTTGATGTAAATATTCAAAAACATTTAACTTACTGAAGCCTCAGTTAATGTAATTTTATTGGTATCTATTTTTATTTCTGAAATTTACCACTCTCAACTTATACTTGAGTCAATGTTTTCCCAGTTTTTTTATGGTAAAATTAGGTGCCTCGGCTTATATTCGGGTCGGCTTATACTCAAGTATATACGGTACTTCATCTTGACAGCATTATCCCCGGTGACGTCATCAGCACAATCGAATCTGATTGGCGGCAAGAGATGATGTCATGTTAGGGTATTATTTAATCAATGGGATTGACATAAAGGTTGATGGAATTTTCCATATCTTTCCTGGTTACCTTAGTGCAGGCATGGGCAAACTTGGGCCCTCCAGGTGTTTTGGACTTCAACTCCCACAATTCCTAACAGCCTACCGGCTGTTAGAAATTGTGGGAGTTGAAGTCCAAAACACCTGGAGGGCCCAAGTTTGCCCAATGCCTGCCTTAGTGCTTTCCAAATATGAATTACATATCCAAGAATTCCATAACAATTAAATTATGCACCGCAGTGTTGATATTTCCTTTGTCGAACACCAGTCAACTTCATCAGAGGCCTTAACTTCAAGGTCTTACAAGACTCTGTTGCTTTTTTAATAGGAAGGATTCAAAGCACTCCACAAAAATTAAAGCAAACAAAAGATTTCCAAAACTACAGATTTTTCCCTGCCAAAAAACAGATTATAGGAATAATCAACTGGCATAATGCCTACATTAAAAACCAGCAACTACATCATATCAATTGTCTTGGCAGAAGAAAAACTCTTATGCTTGTTCTACGCTGCTATAGATACTGCATTATATGGTCATCGTACACACATATAATGCAGCTCAATGCAATTCAAACTATATTATGTAAGTCTATACTACATACAATGCAGTTTCTGAACATAGATTACCGTATATACTCGAGTATAAGCCGACCTGAATATAAGCCGAGGCACCTAATTTTACCACAAAAAAACTGGGAAAACATTGACTCCAGTATAAGCCAAGAGTGGGAAATTTCAGAAATAAAAATAGATACCAATAAAATTACATTAATTGAGGCATCAGGAGGTTAAAAGTTTTTGAATATTTACATAAAACTCTAATTTAAGATAAGACTATCCAACTCTGATCAAATTATTATTCTCATCTTCCTCAATGTAAATGTGCTTATGTGTCCTTTTAATAATAATAGAGTAAAATAATACATGTAATGATAATAATAATAAATACAGGAAAATAATACAAGTAATAAATAGAGTAAAATAATAAATGCAATAATAATAATAAGATCATAGTGAAATAATAAATGTATTAATAATAATAATAAAAATAGAGTAAAATAAATGTAATAGTAGCAACAATAATAGAGAAAAAAATGAAATAATACCAATAATAATAGAGAAAAATAATAAATGTACCATATATTCTCAAGTATAAGCTGACCCAAATATAAGCCAACCAGGACCCTCACCTGAGTATAAGCCATATACAGTAAGAGTATTGAACTGGGTTATATGACATTGTTGATGCCACACTGCCCTTTTATACCAGGATCTCATCCCAGATTTTCTATTTATTACAGGTTGTCTGGCAGTGGGGATTCATATATTCCAGTTTAAAGCAGATAATCTGGGATCAAATCCTGGTATAAAGGACAATAAAAAAAGACCCGAGGTTCCTTCTATAATGCCATGTAAAATCCAGATTATCCACTTTGACCTGGATTAAATGGCAGTGTAGAATAAAATAATCCAGTTCAAAGCAGATGATGTGAATTATTTGCTTTGATAATCTGAATTATATAGCAGTGTAGAAGGGACACAGTTACATCTGGTGGGAATATGGAGAGGGCCTTCTCAGGCTGGATCTACATTGCCCTATATTCCAGGATCTGATCCCAGATTATCTGATTATCCCAGAATATCTGGCAGTGTAGACTCATACAATCCAGTTCAAATGAGGGATCAGACCCTGGGATATAAAACAGATTATCTGCTTTGAACTGGATTATATGGCAGTGTAGACTCACATAATCCAGTTCATAGCAGATAATATGGATTATTTGATTTGATAATCTGGATTATATGGCAGTGTAGAACGGGCCTGATATAATCCAGTTCACTTGAGTTAATCCACACTCTGAAACTGAATCTTGACAATGCAGGAATCATGAACTTGGAATCATGAACAGGAGACTGATCCCCATTAGCAACGTTTTCTCCTCTGAGAGGCTTGGAACCAAGCCACTTAATTTAAGCCTGTCCAGGCACCCATGACATCATGCCTAACACATCTGGACCTCAAAGTTTTATAAGGCAGTGTAGCTCCATTTTAAGGTCCCATCTGCATTACCATTATAATACATAATATAGTCATATAATCCTATGCAGTTAAACTGCATCATAGAAGTCTACACTGAGCATATAATGCAGTTCAATCTGCATTATAATGGCAGCCTAGATGGGCTGGATCTACACTGCCATACCATCCAGTTTCTGAATCCAGATTATTTGCTTTGAATTTTATGAGGATTAGACCTATTCAGCATCCATGGAATGCAGGCTGTCCTTGGGAGTAAAAATGGGAAACTTCAATGATGTGGAATCATGGGAGTTGTAGCTTGGCGAGGCACCAACATATATTGGCGGATTTTGTAGGATGAGAATTTCCATGATTCCATAGCAATTGACATGGCAGTTAAAATGATGTCAAACTGAAGTAACTCTACAATGTAGATGCACTCTATGAGGGCTGGGGGAGGAATGAAGTGGTTGGAATCCCCAAAAGCTATACCCGATATTATATTATTTCAACCCAACAGCCACATCCAGCAGTAGTTTGTCATATTACTTCCACTCTGGAACAGAACTCAGTGGAGCAATACAGGTGAAGAAATGGGGCTACTTGGTAGAATCAGGCATTTCCAAGGTGAGAGTAAACAGGTTGCACTAATCTGAGACACAGCTAAACCTGCTCCATACGATACAACCTTGTTTTGTCCTCACTTGCAAGAAAAAGGAATCCCAAAAGCTTTTCCTCCATTGGGTGAGACTGCAAATTGTTGAATATTTTTGATTTTTTTCCCCTTGCTTCAAGGGAAGATTTGTCTGCGAAACCTGAAAGAAGAGCACCT
This sequence comes from Anolis carolinensis, assembly GCF_035594765.1. Taxonomy (NCBI): domain Eukaryota; kingdom Metazoa; phylum Chordata; class Lepidosauria; order Squamata; family Anolidae; genus Anolis; species Anolis carolinensis. The sequence goes on along the minus strand of NW_026943840.1, from coordinate 58,675 downwards.
CCAGGTAATGCGCAGATCATACTAATTTCTATGTAGAGGTGTGAGTTTTCCACTAAAGAGATGCCAAAACACAAAAAATCTCATGAAAGTTGACTGAGGTTTTAGGTTATCATAAGGTATCCTTTTCTTATTGTGGGTCAGATCATTTCCTCCCATTTATATATTGTATATACTTGAATATAAGCCTAGTTTTTCAGCCCTTTTTTAAGACTGAAAAAGCCCCCCTCGGCTTATACTCAGGTGAGGGTCCTGGTTGGCTTATATTTGGATCAACTTATACTCGAGAATATGTGGTACATTTATTATTTTTCTCAATTATTATTGGTATTATTACATTTATTATTTTTCTCTATTATTGTTGCTACTATTACATTTATTTTACTCTATTTTTATTATTAATAATACATTTATTATTTCACTCTGATCTTATTATTATTGCATTTATTATTTTACTCTATTTATTATTACTTGTATTATTTTCCTGTATTTATTATTATTATTATTATTATTATTATTATTATTATTATTATTATTATTATATGTATTATTTTACTCTATTATTATTATTAAAAGGATACATAAGCACATTTACATTGAAGAAGATGAGAATAATGATTTAATCAGAGTTGGACAATCTTATCTTAAATTAGAGCTTTATGTAAATATTCAAAAACATTTAACCTCCTGATGCCTCAATTAATGTAATTTTATTGGTACAGTTATCCAAGCCTCGCTTATCCAAGCTTCTGCATAATCCAAGCCATTTTTGTAGTCAATGTTTTCAATATATCATGATATTTTGGTGCTAAATTCATAAATACAGTATTTACAACATAACATTACTGCATATTGAACTACTTTTTCTGTCAAATTTGTTGTATAACATGATGTTTTGGTGCTTAATTTGTAAAATCATAACCTAATTTGATGTTTAATAGGCTTTTCCTTAATCCCTCCTTATTATCCAAGATATTCGCTTATCCAAGCTTCTGCCGGCCCGTTTAGCTTGGATAAGTGAGACTCTACTGTATCTATTTTTATTTCTGGAACTTACCACCCTCGGCTTATACTGGAGTCATTTTTTCCCCAGTTTTTTTTGTGGTAAAATTAGGTGCCTCAGCTTATATTCAAGTCGGCTTATACTTGAGTATATACAGTATATATATATATATCCCTGCTCCTTAATCTAATTAGAACCTCTGATAGAGATTTTTCAGAGTTCACCTCTATCTTAGATAATAAATAGCTACCATTTACTCCTACAGGAAAAGAGTGCATTTAGGTCTGCAGTAGGGTATCAAATGTGCCCAATATCCTTGATGCGGCAGGATCAAAAGAATCATTATGTGGGGAGTGTAATGTGCCTCTTTTCAGAGACCCATTGAAGCCTGCTTGTACTATACAGGTCCTCCCTCCACATGATAGAGCATTTTCCCTATTTCTCATTCAGCAGTAGTACGTGTCATCCTGGGAAGGCTTTTTTAAAGGACCGTTCCCTTGCAATGGTTAGATAGATTTTGTCTGGTTTAGGAACGAATCCCTACAACATCACCTGTTTCTCCTCCTTGCTACATTTTAATTATTGCACGTCGGAGGGAAGATATCTCATCCCACTGCAGAGCGCGTTCCTGCAATGTCTCCAAGGGCTGGACACATGTGCAGCTCCCATCCCACAACAGCAGTAGGGTTTGGAGATAGGAAAACAGGGGCAGGGAAGCCACCGACCCCTTTGAATCATTGCTGATCAATCTATCAAACCCTTAAATCTCTTTCTTTGTCTGACAGCGACGTAGCAGGAAGTCAAGGTATTAACAGGCCTTGTTTCACAAGTTTGTAAATAAATGACAACTGATGCATCAAAGAGATCGTGCTTCCTTTTCTAAAAATATTGCTTCTTTTCCCCATGCATGGGATGTATCAATTCTTATCAAGATGGTGAATTGGGTTCAATATAATCAGCAGACACCCAGTTCATTACATTTGTATATTCCGACCTTGATTTGAGAGACTCAGACTGGATCCACACTGCCATATAATCCACATTATCAAAACCGACAATCTACGTTATCTGCTTTGAATTGGATTATATGAGTCCACACTGCCATACAATCCAATTCAAAGCAGATAATCTGCATTTTGAATGGCAGTGTAGATGAGGCCTCAGGGTACCTTACACAGATCATATCATTCATCAACACCCTTGTAAGGTAGGCCCAAGAGATGGTCCTCAGGTGAGCTCCATAGCTATATGGGTCTCCCCAGTTTCATCTCACTCTGGTTCAATGCTTCATATCCGCACTCTGCTGTTTCTAATTTAAATCAACCTGATACTCTTGAGTGTTCTCATGAACATAAAAGCCAAAGGGAAATGGGTGGCAAGGCAAGTGGAGAAGTCAACCTAAGGGTTTGAGGCACATCAACGCCTTGGATCACACCCTATTTATGTTCCAAGCATCTATCTCTATACTGAGAATAAAGTTGAGATCTACCACTATTTGTATCCTCATCTACTTTTCCATAATAATAATAATAATAATTATTATTATTATTATTATTATTTTATTTTTATACCCCGCCTCCATCTCCCCAAAGGGACTCGGGGCAGCTTACATATAGCACAAGGTGCCTAAAACAACACATGAAATAAACACACAGTGCAATACAAAATAAAACCACTAGTATATAAAACAACAATTTGAACTCAGAACAGCACCAATAACCTATAGTGTCATCTGTCGTAAAAACATGTGTATGGGGCATTGACTGGACCCTTAATAATATCCCTCGATAGACTGAGAGTCTTATATTTGCCAGTGAAGGTTTATTTTGTTTGTGGGCAGGGCTTGTAACTTAACCTTAACTGTATCACACAAATATTTCATGCTGCCAATAAGCAATTCTGCAAGCCTGTTGTTTCTGCTCCTCTCTTTCGGAAGCCCATCGAAAAGCTAATTGAATTCTAGATGGGTTTTACTGCTGCCTTCTCCTTCCTTCCTCCCTTTCTTCCAATGGGTGGATTCAGACAATATGGCCAATGGTCATATCTGTCTGGAATGGTGACTTTTCCTGTGGGTGCTATGATGCTTCTTGGTCCAAATGTGAGGTTTCGGAGCCCATCCCCAACCCACAACTTTGCTCGATTCTTCCTCACTTGAGAACTCAAGGCACTGCATTCTGAAACCGTGAGGAGCAAAACGCAGACCCCCTGACCATTGACTTCTCATCCATGCACACATAGCTCACCAAGCATTTGATATGGAGACTCTCACGTCCACAACATGCACTTGCGAAGTAGCCACGTATCCATCACATTTCAGACAATTTATGCAAATAGCCAAATTGTGCCAAACAGTGCACCCTCTAGTGGGCTTTGGACCTCTCTTATATGTCTGGATTTTTGTGAAGATGGATACTAGGCACAACTCTAGAAACACAGGCTTCTCTGTGGGTGTTCCTAGACCACATTGAATAAGAAATCACGCTTGTTTTTCCATTGCAATCAACCCTGTGGTTTGTAACAAATCACACTGATTCATGGTGTTTGCACACATTGGCTGTTTTTATTACCTTGCTTCTGCTGCCAGGGCCACTGGCGGCTAATTCGTGGGCCAGCTCCCGTGCCGGTTCTTTAAGGTACCACCACTGGATTTCCAAGGAGTAAGAGGTGGATCCGCT